>NC_053397.1:226869867-227017367 GCF_905171765.1 Bufo bufo
CTTCCCAGACTCATAGGCTGCTACAATCTTTTTTTCTGAAGTCCTCTGACAGCTCTTTTGCTCTCACCTGGTGCTCACTCTCACTTCAACAGTCAGGAGCACACCAAACTAAATGTCTGAGGTTTAAATAGGGCAAGCCTCATTCAACATGCAGAGTAACGATCTACTAATTATGTGCACCTGGTGTGTATACCTGTTGAGATCTGAGCCAATTTAAGAGGGAATACATGTGAGGGTGTCCTATCTTTTTCCTCAGTTAGAATAGGCATTTTTGTAGAATGACATTTACAGAAGATCTTGAAAAGACTTTTCTTCAGTTTTCTTTGTTTAGTTGGATTACTTTAATCTCTCTGTATTGTTGAAACGGAGATGAAATAACCATTTATTAAAATGTTACAAAAAACCACATGCTTTCAAAGGGTGTCCTAATTTTTTCACATGACTGTAATATACTACTACAGGATATACTGTATATAAACTACAGAGGACAGTATATTGTGTATATATATATACTACAGGACAGTATCTGTATATATACTACAGAGGACAGTATACTGTATATATACTACAGAGGACAGTATACTGTATATAATACAGAGGACAGTATACTGTATATACACTACAGAGGACAGTATACTGTATATACGCTACAGAGGACAGTATACTGTATATACGCTACAGAGGACAGTATACTGTATATACACTACAGAGGACAGTATACTGTATATATACTACAGAGGACAGTATACTGTATATATATACTACAGAGGACAGTATACTGTATATATATATATACACACTAAAGAGGACAGTATACTGTACATTTTTACTACAGAGGACAGTATACTGTATATACACTACAGAGGACAGTATACTGTATATACTACAGGGACAGTATACTGTATATACACTACAGAGGACAGTATACCGTATATATATACTACAGAGGACAGTATACTATATATATACTACAGAGGACAGTATACTGTATATATATACTACAGAGGACAGTATATTGTGTATATATATATACTACAGAGGACAGTATACTGTATATACATACTACAGAGGGCAGTATACTGTATATATACTACAGAGGACAGTATACTATATATATATACTACAGAGGACAGTATACTGTATATATATACTAAAGAGGACAGTATACTGTATATATATATACTACAGAGGACAGTATACTGTATATATACTACAGAGGACAGTATACTGTATATATATACTACAGAGGACAGTATACTGTATATATATACTACAGAGGACAGTATACTGTATATACATACTACAGAGGGCAGTATACTGTATATATACTACAGAGGACAGTATACTATATATATATACTACAGAGGACAGTTATACTGTTATATACACTACAGAGGACAGTATACTGTATATATGCTAAGAGGACAGTATACTGTAATATACTACAGAGGACAGTATACTATATATATATATTATATACTACAGAGGACAATATACTGTATATATACTACTACAGAGGACAGTATACTGTATATATACTACAGAGGACAATATACTGTATATATTATACTACAGAGGACAGTTATACTGTATATATATATTTATATACTACAGAGGGACAGTATACTGTATATATATACTACTACAGAGGACAGTATACTATATATACTACAGAGGACAGTATACTGTATATATACTACAGGGACAGTATACTGTATATATACTACAGAGGACAGTATACTGTATATACTACGAGGACAGTTACTGTATATATACTACAGAGGACAGTATACTGTATATATATACTACAGAGGACAGTATACTGTATATATATACTACTACAGAGGACAGTATACTGTATATATACTACAGAGGACAGTATACTGTATATATATATATACTACAGAGGACAGTATACTGTATATATATATATATATATATATATACTAAAGAGGACAGTATACTGTATATATATATATATATTTATATACAGAGGACAGTATACTGTATATATACTACAGAGGACAGTATACTGTATATATATACTACAGAGGACAGTATACTGTATATATATACTGCAGAGGACAGTATACTGTATATATACTACAGAGGACAGTATACTGTGTATATATATATACTGCAGAGGACAGTATACTGTATATATATACTACAGAGGACAGTATACTGTGTATATATATTATATAGTAGGGCACACCTGCATTCAGATACACATGGAAGCAAGACTGTAATATCAGTAAACGTTTATTAAACTAATGTATACAAACTAAGAAGACAGGTTGGCATTAGCAGGAGTGCTCAAACCCACATGCGGTTGTGCATATATATAGGGGAGCAAATCCTGCACTTGTGGCCCGTTGCTAATGGCAATCCCCAGCAAAATGCATACAATGGAGGATGCCTGCGGCGAACCACAAGTACCACAATAGACATCCTACACAAGGTAACAAGTGCGGATGTGATAATTAATATAACAATATAACAAAACAATAACAAACATAGTGCACTCTGCAGTCTCACTAATTCTCAAACTGATTTTAAATTGAGAGATTAGTCAACATGTCCTACGGTGTAGAACATGTCTTAAGCCCGGACACCACGACAAGGTTTGTAGCAAGATAAAAGATCCCCCTTTAAAAATATTAACAAGACAACATTGTATAACGTAATTGCATAGGTTGTGTACCCTCTGTAGCTAATTGGATACAAATCTCACTTTTAATAAAATGACCAATTATGCTGGTATTGATGGTACTGTGGCTGTGTAGCATCCGCACCATACACGTGTAGACTGTGCACGGAGATTAAGTAGCGGCGTGCTTGCGGTATATATGCGATTCCCCTGTGCACAATAACCACTAAGTGCCGATCACCTCTTGGATATGCTGTAAACAGGTTTGTATGGGGAGTTGTACCTTTGCACATACACTGCGTGCAGAATTATTAGGCAAATGAGTATTTTGACCACATCATCCTCTTTATGCATGTTGTCTTACTCCAAGCTGTATAGGCTCGAAAGCCTACTACCAATTAAGCATATTAGGTGATGTGCATCTCTGTAATGAGAAGGGGTGTGGTCTAATGACATCAACACCCTATATTAGGTGTGCATAATTATTAGGCAACTTCCTTTCCTTTGGCAAAATGGGTCAAAAGAAGGACTTGACAGGCTCAGAAAAGTCAAAAATAGTGAGATATCTTGCAGAGGGATGCAGCACTCTTAAAATGCAAAGCTTCTGAAGCGTGATCATCGAACAATCAAGCGTTTCATTCAAAATAGTCAACAGGGTCGCAAGAAGCGTGTGGAAAAACCAAGGCGCAAAATAACTGCCCATGAACTGAGAAAAGTCAAGCGTGCAGCTGCCAGATGCCACTTGCCACCAGTTTGGCCATATTTCAGAGCTGCAACATCACTGGAGTGCCCAAAAGCACAAGGTGTGCAATACTCAGAGACATGGCCAAGGTAAGAAAGGCTGAAAGACGACCACCACTGAACAAGACACACAAGCTGAAACGTCAAGACTGGGCCAAGAAATATCTCAAGACTGATTTTTCTAAGGTTTTATGGACTGATGAAATGAGAGTGAGTCTTGATGGGCCAGATGGATGGGCCCGTGGCTGGATTGGTAAAGGGCAGAGAGCTCAAGTCCGACTCAGACGCCAGCAAGGTGGAGGTGGAGTACTGGTTTGGGCTGGTATCATCAAAGATGAGCTTGTGGGGCTTTTTCGGGTTGAGGATGGAGTCAAGCTCAACTCCCAGTCCTACTGCCAGTTTCTGGAAGACACCTTCTTCAAGCAGTGGTACAGAAGAAGTCTGCATCCTTCAAGAAAAACATGATTTTCATGCGGACAATGCTCCATCACACGCGTCCAAGTACTCCACAGCGTGGCTGGCAAGAAAGGGGTATAAAAGAAGAAAATCTAATGACATGGCCTCCTTGTTCACCTGATCTGAACCCCATTGAGAACCTGTGGTCCATCATCAAATGTGAGATTTACAAGGAGGGAAAACAGTACACCTCTCTGAACAGTGTCTGGAGGCTGTGGTTGCTGCTGCACGCAATGTTGATGGTGAACAGATCAAAACACTGACAGAATCCATGGATGGCAGGCTTTTGAGTGTCCTTGCAAAGAAAGGTGGCTATATTGGTCACTGTTGTTTTTGTTTTGTTTTTGAATGTCAGAAATGTATATTTGTGAATGTTGAGATGTTATATTGGTTTCACTGGTAAAAATAAATAATTGAAATGGGTATATATTTGTTTTTTGTTAAGTTGCCTAATAATTATGCACAGTAATAGTCACCTGCACAACAGATATCCCCCTAAAATAGCTTAAAACTAAAAACAAACTAAAAACTACTTCCAAAAATATTCACCCTTGATATTAATGCGTTTTTTGGGTTCATTGAGAACATGGTTGTTGTTCAATAATAAAATTAATCCGCAAAAATACAACTTGCCTAATAATTCTGCACTCCCTGTATAAACTGTCAGCAATCGTAAATACTGATTATAATACTGACATAAATAGTGCTTATCACGATAATACTTATACCACTGTAGGATTGTGATTACGTAGTGTAGCACATCTACTGCACTCAGATAGACTCTTTGTCCTAGGCGATGCTAGTTCTTGTTGTATCTGTATATTGTCCTTATTAGTTTCCTTCCGGATTTCAATAGAAAAGCATGAAAAAATGATAATTAAAATATTAAAAATATATAAAAGATGAATATATATCTCTCTCCCTTACTTAAACCAATGGACGCCGCCATATTAAAGAAGGGAACATTGCCAGACTTATTGTAACACATCACAGTAAACCAAAGAATTATCACAATCATCTTGTGTCTTATCAGAACAGTCACTATGGATGAATTCCACTCACAGGCAGGTGTCAGGGCGGGGAGGGGGGGGGGGGATTTTGAGCACATTGAACACATTTTATAGGTGGTCAGAAACTTGTAAATAACTCATGAAAGAACAAAGTTACGTTAAAACCAAGCACACCATTGTTTTTCTTGTGAAATTCCCAATAAGTTTGATGTGTCACATGACCCTCTTCCTATTGAAAAAACAAAAGTTGGATTCAAAATGGCCGCCATGGTCACCACCCATCTTGAAAAGTTTCCCCCCTCACATATATACTAATGTGCCACAAACAGGAAGTTAATATCACCAACCATTCCCATTTTATTAAGGTGTATCCATATAAATGGCCCACCCTGTATATATTAACCTGTATTGTCCATATATTGATGTAGCTCCTGCATTGACCCCACACCGCACCCTTTAACGCGCATTTTGTGTATCTTCCTCAGGGGGAGATGATGAGGTTCGTGTTCTTCTCGACTTCTTTGATATCAGATACATAAACCATAAAGTCTTCACACTCTGTTACTTTCCTCACATTCTGCTCTTTCGCCCCTTGTGCTATCAGTTCCCCCGACATTCTGCTGTCGATCCGCCATAATGAGAAAGTGAGAACAGAATGTTAGAAATATTTTCAAATTTATTAAGAAAAAAAAAAATTTGGCCTGGACATAAGTATTTGGACACTTGACGTTTGATTCCTCCATTTCTCTGATCATCTCTGAGATGTTCTACGTCTTGATTGGAGTCACCGGTGGTAAATTCAGGTGATTGACCATGATTTGGGAAGACACAGCCCTGTCTATATAAGATCTCACAGCTGACAATGCATCAGAGCAAAAGCCAAGCCACAATGAGGAGAGAACTGCCTGTAGAGCTCAGAGACAGGATTGTGTGGAGGCTCAGATCTGGAGAAGGGACAGAGACATTTCTGCTGCACTGAAGTTCCCAGGAGCACAGAGGTCTCCATAATTCTTATATGGAAGAAGAAGAACCAGGACTCTTCCTAGAGCTGCTGCCCCCAAACTAAGTAGAAGGGCCATGGTAAGAGAGGAGACCACGAACCCAATGGTCCCTCTGGCCGAGCTCCAGAGATCCTGTGTGCAGATGGGAGAAACTTCCAGAAGGTCGACCATCACTGCGGCCTCCACCAATCTGGGCTTTATGGCAAAGTGCCCATAAAGAAGCCTCTCCTCAGTAATGTCTGGAGGAAACCAGGCGCCGCTCATCACCTGCCCAATACCATCCCTACAGTGAAGCATGGTGGGGGCAGCATCATGTCTGGGGGAGACCAGGCGCCGCTCATCACCTGCCCAATACCATGCCTACAGTGAAGCATGGTGGGGGCAGCATCATGTCTGGAGGAAACCAGGCGCCGCTCATCACCTGCCAATACCATCCCTACAGTGAAGCATGGTGGTGGGAACATCATGTCTGGAAGAGACGAGGCGCCGCTCATCACCTGCCCAATACCATCCCTACAGTGAAGCATGGTGGTGGCAGCATCATGTCTGGAGGAGACCAGGCGCCGCTCATCACCTGCCCAATACCATCCCTACAGTGAAGCATGACAATGGCCCTAAGCACATGACCAGGACAACACAGGAGCGACTGAGGGACGATGTTCTTGAGGGGTCACAGCCAGAGCCCTGAACCCAACGGACCATGTTTGGAGAGACCTAAATATGGCTGTTCATTGATGCCCCCCATCCACCCTGGAGAGGATCTGCAGAGAAGAACGGCAGACAATTCTTAAGTAATAAGGCCGATTTATTGGCCTGTATTTGTGGGAGGGGCTTCGCTCCGCTATTTAGGGTCACTCCCCCCCTCCACCTCGGTACGTCAGTTTCAGCACAGTACGTGGCTACATCCGTCTGCGACGTTACAAGCAGTGTCTTACTGCCCTCGTGAGTCTCCGCAGTGCGCCCGCTTGTCAGGTAAGGTGCCGCCTGTCATGCCCCACTCTGACGATGTGCGGAGGTCGGCCAGGATAGCAGCACGAGTTTAGTATTTGTTTTAGTGTCGTGCTGGATCCGCCTCTCATCAGGTGCACTGGGTGGAGTCATTAGTTTAAATGGCCTCCAGCTAAAGTGCTCTGAGCGGATTATACTGATCATTTTGGTCTGGGAAGTTTGGAGGGAAGGTTGGCTGTCAGTTCCTGCTCTCAGAAGATAAGTGTCATTTCTTGTTTGGTTGTTGTTGTCATCTATCCCATCCAGGTTCTGTGCGAGCAGGCTGCTCCTATCTCCCCACTTCACCATCTCAGGGAGTTCAGGGTTTTGTCAGTCCAGGCATTGGGGACACAGCACACCTACCTTCAAGGTCTGCCTGTGGGCTGAGCAGCGCAGGGAAAGAGGTCAGGGATGAACTAGGAGGTGACTCTTCCCCTGTCTCTCGTCCAGAGCCTGGTTGGTGTGTTATCGTTTATTCTGAGTGCACGTCCGCCATGACACCGCCTCAGTCAGCGGCCGCGTTGCTTAAAGAGGACCTTTCACCAGAGGAAAGCCTCTAAACTAGCCAGGCTATGAGCTGAGCGCTGCGATTGGCCAGCGCTACAGCATAGGAGAAGAAGACGCCGGCAGGATCAAGTGGTGGAGCCTAACTACTTACATACCGGAGGCTATACCGGGCGAACGGAGCGGCGCCCGGGGATAACAGTAGTGCAGCGGGATCCCTGGGTGCCGCTCTACACTTCTGTATAGTTAGTTTAGAGGCTTCCTCTGGTGAAAGGTCCTCTTTAAAGTCCGGTTGGCGGCGCCGGCTCCCCAGGTAAGGGGGAGTCACGCTGCACCGGAGCAATCTGCCTGGATGCATCGGCTCCCACGCGGCAGTGTAGGCAGGTTGCAGGGGTCAGCGTGATCCCGAACTCGTCACGCAAATGTCCTGGCATGGGCCGCTGTGCCGTTAGTGAGGCAGGTTTTGTTTCTTTACTCACGTGGCTTGTCCTCTCCTGTTCCCGCCGGCCTGCTTGCTCCCGATCTCCCGCGCGGTGTCTCAGGCTCGTTCCTGTCCGGGCCCTTGCGCCCCGGGTGGCCATAGTTGGGAATGCAGGCCGGGGGGTTCACAGGACAGTTCGTTGCAAGCTAGGAGATTGGCGCCCTCTGGTAGTCACTCCTTCTACTGCAAAAGAAAAACAACATACATATACACATACATACTCATTTCACGTCTAGCAATATGTTTCGTTTTATACACACTCTTTATGTGATAAAAAAACAAAAAAAAAAAACACTAACTCATTTATTTGTCTAAACATTTGAAAAATAAATAAATAAATATAACACATACTTGTTTATATGTTTGGGAAACTATATGTTTACTAAAAATAATAATGATCTATATACACGTACAATGGTTATAGCGAGGTTCTCCATTCTCATCTCACGAGATCGTGTTCAGTCATTTTTCAGATACGAAATTATCACGTTAGTCCGCTTTATACCGCAACAGACTACGCATAGCACGCTCGTATATTCATCAATCTCATTCACGTTTCAAGTCATTTATCGCCGTTTCCTTATCCATTTAAGTATGTTTTGTCGTTCTCTCTCCAGGCCGATGCCGCTCCTACTTTCGGGTTCGCAGTCATTTTTGGCCCACACTGGCTAGCGAACGAGTGGCCTAACGAGGTCAAGACACTGCCGGGGTTTCTACAGTCTGCAGCTTCCTATGAGATTTACCCCATACTTGCAGCCGCTCGTGTTTGGGGTCATGAATGGACCGGTCATACGGTATTATTCGTTTCCAACAAACGCAGCGGTCATTGATATCTTGTATAACCGTCAGGAGACTAGGGCGGTGGCAGTCCTCCTGTCATTACAGATATATTCTCATCCTAACGTTGAGATGTCGCTTGCCTTTCAGAACTTGGTGTGGTAAGTGCGAATCGTATAAAGTTTTCTGGTTATATGTTGTCTCTTTTTGGCCTCCTTCAGTCATCCCTACAATGTTGCGGTTACGGGACAAATGAAACCGCTTATTCAGGTAATTATGTAGTTAGGATTCCTGTTCCAGTTGTAGCCCCGACCACAAATCCAGGTGTAAACCTTGTGGCATCATCTCCGAGAAGACTGGAGGCTGAAATCACTGCCAGAGGGGCTGAAGACTTATGTCCTGACTCAGTAAAGGGGCTGAAGACTTATGTCCTGACTCAGTAAAGGGGCTGAAGACTTATGTCCTGACTCAGTAAAGGGTCTGAAGACTTATGTCCTGACTCAGTAAGGGGGCTGAAGACTTATGTCCTGACTCAGTAAAGGGGCTGAAGACTTATGTCCTGACTCAGTAAAGGGGCTGAAGACTTATGTCCTGACTCAGTAAAGGGTCTGAAGACTTATGTCCTGACTCAGTAAAGGGGCAGAAGACTTATGTCCTGACTCAGTAAAGGGGCTGAAGACTTATGTCCTGACTCAGTAAAGGGGCTGAAGACTTATGTCCTGACTCAGTAAAGGGGCTGAAGACTTATGTCCTGACTCAGTAAAGGGTCTGAAGACTTATGTCCTGACTCAGTAAAGGGGCTGAAGACTTATGTCCTGACTCAGTAAAGGGGCTGAAGACTTATGTCCTGACTCAGTAAAGGGGCTGAAGACTTATGTCCTGACTCAGTAAAGGGGCTGAAGACTTATGTCCTGACTCAGTAAAGGGTCTGAAGACTTATGTCCTGACTCAGTAAAGGGGCTGAAGACTTATGTCCTGACTCAGTAAAGGGGCTGAAGACTTATGTCCTGACTCAGTAAAGGGGCTGAAGACTTATGTCCTGACTCAGTAAAGGGGCCTGAAGACTTATGTCCTGACTCAGTAAAGGGTCTGAAGACTTATGTCCTGACTCAGTAAAGGGGCTGAAGACTTATGTCTTGACTCAGTAAAGGGGCTGAAGACTTATGTCCTGACTCAGTAAAGGGGCTGAAGACTTATGTCCTGACTCAGTAAAGGGGCTGAAGACTTATGTCCTGACTCAGTAAAGGGGCTGAAGACGTATATCCTGACTCAGTAAAGGGGCTGAAGACTTATGTCCTGACTCAGTAAAGGGGCTGAAGACGTATATCCTGACTCAGTAAAGGGGCTGAAGACTTATGTCCTGACTCAGTAAAGGGGCTGAAGACTTATGTCCTGACTCAGTAAAGGGGCTGAAGACTTTTATGTCCTGACTCAGTAAAGGGGCTGAAGACTTATGTCCTGAGTAAAGGGGATGAAGACTTGTGTCCCGAGTAAAGGGGATGAAGACTTGTGTCCCGAGTAAAGGGGATGAAGACTTTTGTCCCGAGTAAAGGGGCTGAAGACTTATGTCCTGAGTAAAGGGGCTGAAGACTTATATCCCGAGTAAAGGGGCTGAAGACTTATATCCCGAGTAAAGGGGCTGAAGACTTATATCCCGAGTAAAGGGGCTGAAGACTTATGTCCTGAGTAAAGGGGCTGAAGACTTGTGTCCCGAGTAAAGGGGCTGAAGACTTATGTCCATGTGAGGTTTTAGTTTTCCCTGCTGGGGACTGAGGGGCACAAGGAGCGAGAGGACAGAATGTGCGGACAGTGAGGGTGTGAGGACTTTCTGGTGTATCTGAGATTAGAGAAGTTGTACTGTGCGTCTTGTAAGTGACAAACACTGAGAATTCAGTAGCGCTTATTATTCTGCGTGGATCTCGGAGAGGTGGCGGTTCGCACTGTTGATGAGGCATTTTCTGACTTTTATCCACTTTATAATCCATGAAACGAGAAGTAAAAAAAAAAGATACTCTTAATGAAAACTCATGGAACAATTGCGGGTTTCTTGCGTCTCGCCGTTCGCGCTGCGATGTGCGTTGCTTTAATGAAGTGCCGTTGCCTGCTGGGAGCGGCTTATTTCCATAACAAACTCTGGCGTGTTAATGCGCCGCACCTCATTCATTACCGGTAATTAGTTATAGATTCCCCAACAACATCGTCTTTTTTGATAAATAGCCCCCCGGGCGGCTCGCTGTCACACGATTAGCATGCTTCCAAAGTATCTGATAAATCATCCACTGGCGGTCTCTTGTATCTGGCGGGGGGGTGGGGGGAAGGACACATTCGAGTGATTTACACTTTTTCCATGTTCTTTTCTCCGGACGATAAGACGATTATTTACTCTTATTTTTGCAGCTTTAATTTGATTTTATTGTTCATTTTTCACAAAATTGGTGCAGAACAAGGAAGATGGAGGCAGATGGAGCAAGGTATCTGAAAACTACCCCACTAGGATAGGGATCCTGGCTAGGGTCCTCTTCCTGCCCCTCACATGTCCTGCAGAGGCCAGGGGTCAGGGCTGTGATCCTCTTCCTGTCCCTCACATGTCCTGCAGAGGCCGGGGTCAGGGCTGTGATCCTCTTCCTGTCCCTCACATGTCCTGCAGAGGCCAGGGTCAGAGCTCTGATCCTCTTCCTGTCCCTCACATGTCCTGCAGAGGCTGAGGGTCAGAGCTGCGATCCTCCTCCTGTCCCTCACATTTCCTGCAGAGGCCGGGATCAGGGCTGTGATCCTCTTCCTATCCCTCACATGTCCTGCAGAGGCTGAGGGTCAGAGCTGCGATCCTCTTCCTGTCCCTCACATGTCCTGCAGAGGACGGGGTCAGAACTGTGATCCTCTTCCTGTCCCTCACATGTCCTGCAGAGGCCGGGGTCAGGGCTGTGATCCTCTTCCTGTCCCTCACATGTCCTGCAGAGGACGGGGTCAGAACTGTGATCCTCTTCCTGTCCCTCACATGTCCTGCAGAGGCCGGGGTCAGGGCTGTGATCCTCTTCCTGTCCCTCACATGTCCTCCAGAGGCTGAGGGTCAGAGCTACGATCCTCCTCCTGCCTCTCACATGTCCTGCAGAGGCTGAGGGTCAGAGCTGCGATCCTCTCACATGTCCTGTAGGGTGGGGGTGCAGTGGCCGGATTTTAGGTAGCTCCAACATTACACTGGGTCCAGAGAGTCAGGGTCTGCAGTAAACCAGTGTGATTCTTTAATGGAGGGATTCAGGTGTGTGGCAAACCCAGCCACTGTATATTGTCATTCCTGTATGTACGATGTTATTGCATATGTGTGTACCACTTTAAAGAACCAAGGGTATATATGTTTTGTGTAATATGGTTCAGGTGGGCTGTAACGTTCCTATGCTGGCGGCATGAAAACTGCCAGCATTCATGCAATTGTATTTTGTTATGTGAGGGTACCCAGATAGCTAATTGTATTGTATTTGTGTATTCTGAGTGCCATTCCCCTAATGATATGCACTCAGACTTGAGCTATCTGGGAATATGTTAAATGTCTGTGTTTGCTGTGGGGGTGTGACATTGTGTGTTTGGGTGGTGATTTCTGTCCGGTTGTCCCCACATGTGTATTGGCGATTTCCCTTTGTCTTGAGAGATAATTGGATTACTACTCGGGTGTCTCCAGGGCAGAGAGGAGAAAACCATGATGCATTGTGGGGATGTGTTGTGTCTGTGTATCCTGAGTTGCTGCATATCTGTCCTGTGTCGCAGTCTTCCTTCTGGTCCACTAGGGGCGTGTCCACCAGATGGGGAGCTGCATAAATACGGGCGGGTAGCCCTCAATAAAGTGTTCCTGTTTTATACCTTCATGAAGTCTTGGCTCCTGTTTGGGGGATGGAATAACTACACTCTTGGGGATTGCTATATCACAATACTCCCCTGAGTATAAGCTCTTGTAAGAGCTTGCTCCTGGTTCCTGTCTCTGGATTTAGGAGAGGTTCACCCACTGGAGCCTGGAGTCTTGTCGTAGGTCCAGGGGGGGTAGGAGACGGCGAGACCTCCACCAAGCTTCGGCGGTTCGTGGGGTCTGCAGTGCTGACGGTGTCAAGTGGAGTGCTTGGAGTCCTCTGGAAGCACTAGGAGAAACTATCGACGGAGGTACCCGGTCGGGGTGCTAGGCGTTCCGTTACAGTTCTTGGGAGGGAAGGATTGTATGCTGTACCGGCCTATTTGGATCATTGCCTGTTTTTCCTGTCTACCAGCGGAGACCTTGTGGATCGTGCTACCCCTCCGCTACAAGGTGCAAAACAATACAGGCAGTGCACTGAGCTGGCCTCTCCTTTCTCCTCCCTGGCAGAAGAAGTGTTTTATGCTGAGGAAAGACGTGAGCTAGTTGTTCCTCTATCAGAAGGCTGGTACCCTGGTCCAAGGCTGGTGATCCAGGGTCTGTGGCAGCGTATCCCCGTCTCAGCGTCTTCTGGTCACTCAGTAGTCTGGCAGAGTCTCTTCTTCTAAGCACTGGTCCCTGGCTGCAGAAACTAGGGGCTCTGACTGCTCTCCTTTATATACAGTTTCTGGCTGAACTAGAACATTCTAGCGGGATGGGTGGAGTGGAGAAGCTCAGCACAAACAGATACAAAGTTACACTTTCTGTCTCTCATAGACTTACATTAGATAATACTCAATGACACAGCAGATTTTCAACCGAAAACAGGTTTCCAGACATAACAACAGAGCTAAAACCAGGGGTCGAGTCAAGGGGGAACGCGTGGGAACGGCGTTCCTGCACTTTTTTCATGGCAGGAACGCCGTTCCCTTTCAAGGCAAAAGGACCAGGAGGAAGAGGTGAAGGCTTTGTACTCACCGCCGCCTTCCTGGTCCTCGGCTGTCGGCTGTGAGGGCTGCGCACAGGAGCCGAGTGAGTCGCTCTGTGACGTCACTCCGTGCGCAGCCTACAGCAGTAGAAGAGGAGCGTCCTTGTCCAGGAGCAGGAGAGGTAAGTGTAAGTGTTTTTTTTTCTTCATATTTTATACTATAGGCTGAATGGAGAGGCACTGACTGGAGGCTGGTGGAGGGGGCACTCGGGGCTGGTGGATGGGGCAGCACTGGGCGCTAGTGAATGGGGCCCTGGGGGCTGGTAAGAGGCTCTGGGGGCTGATATAGAGGACTGGGGGCTAATTAGAGGCACTAGGGGCAGATTAGAGGCACTGGGGGCTGATTATAGACACTAGGAGCAGATTAGAGGCACTGGAGGCTGATTAGAGGCACTAGGGGCAGTTTAGAGGCACTGGGGCTGATGAGATCTGCTGGGGGCTGATATAGAGGCACTGGGGGCTGATGAGAGGCACTGGGGAATGATGAGAGGTACTGGGGGGCTGATGAGAGGTACTGGGGGCTGATGAGAGGTACTGGGGGCTGATGAGAGGTACTGGGGGGATGATGAGAGGTACTGGGGGCTGATGAGAGGTACTGGGGGCTGATGAGAGGTACTGGGGGGATGATGAGAGGTACTGGGGGGCTGATGAGAGGTACTGGGGGCTGATGAGAGGTACTGGGGGCTGATGAGAGGCACTGGGGGCTGATGAGAGGCACTGGGGGGCTGATATGAGGCACTGGGGGCTAATGTAGAGGCACTAGGGGCAGTTTAGAGGCACTGGGGCTGATGAGATCTGCTGGGGGCTGATATAGAGGCACTGGGGGCTGATGAGAGGCACTGGGGGATGATGAGAGGCACTGGGGGGCTGATGAGAGGCACTGGGGGCTGATGAGAGGTACTGGGGGGATGATGAGAGGTACTGGGGGGATGATGAGAGGTACTGGGGGATAATGAGAGGCACTGGGGGCTGATGAGAGGTACTGGGGGCTGATGAGAGGTACTGGGGGCTGATGAGAGGCACTGGGGGGCTGATATGAGGCACTGGGGGCTAATGTAGAGGCACTAGGGGCTAATGTAGAGGCACTGGGGGCTGATGGAGAGGCACTGGGGGGCTGATGGAGAGGCACTGGGGGGCTGATGGAGAGGCACTGGGGGCTGCTATGAGGCATGGGGCTCTTATCTGAGGTCTTATTGGGGTCTTATTAACATTGGGGGTCTGATTGGTGGTCTGACCTGAGGTTTAATGAAAAATATTTTTTTCTTATTGTGCGGTGCCCACTTCCATCCCTGAGCCCAGCTTCCTAGAGCACTGATCCGGAGCAGCTTGGAGAAAAAAGGCCTCACAGTCCCACACTCCTTCTGCTCGGCCAAGCCTGTCAGCACCCCTGAGGCCAAGCCTGTCAGCACCCCTGAGGCTAAGCCAGCCAGCACCCCTGAGGCAAAACCAGCCAGCACCCCTGAGTCTTCAGAACTGTAAGTAAATTATATATAAGGGCAGTTTTGTTTTGTTTTGATCACACTGTGTACATTTGGCTCAGTCCGCAGCGACACAAATTACAGCATGCTAGATTTTCTGTGCTTTTTCTTTTTTTCCCGCTACACGTAGCTTTCAAAAGCCCATTCACATGTATTGTATTTTAAAGGGGTTTTCCCATCTCAGACAATGGGGGCATATCGCTAGGATATGCCCCCATTGTCTGATAGGTGCGGGGTCCCTATATATATTTGTTTATTTCATGTTAATTTTGCAGTTGTTTGTGTAAACTGGCACTTTACAATAAATGTTGCACTGAATTTTCAGCAAAATATATATTTTTTTTTTTGGGGGGGGGGGGGGGGGGGGGGTTGCAGTGGATCTTGGGTGAGTTCCCACACTTTTTTTCCCAGGACTTGACCCCTGGCTAAAACCAGACATTCACAAGGTCAGTCTGTCTGGTTTTGGTGGTAAACAAGTCTGGCTTCTTCCCTCCAAAATATGCTCTTCTTTAACCCTATGGTAGTTGTGGAAAATTACCAGTTTCTCATTCCAAGTCCTAATAGTCTCTCAATGTTGATTACCCCTTTCCAAAGAGCCTCGCAAATACAGTGCAAGTGAACAGGATATATATCGATACTTTGGGTAATAACTTCAGAAATCAATTTCTACTGTAAAAAAAAAACATTTCCTGAACTCGGGTTCGGTTCCAAGGTACCACTCATCCCTAGTATGAATGATAGTGATGGGACTGCACGAGAGGGGGTGGAGATGGAGGTTAGTGAGGCAGGGTACCGAAGGGCGTAGAGAAGGCTCCTCCAGGGGGTGCCGAGTCTCCTACTTCAGAGGGTGTAATGCCCTCAAGAGAGGGGGCTAAACCAGGGCCAGCAGGCAAATATGTCATGGATACCTCTGCTTGTCTGAAAAGACAGGAGGACTGACAGGGCATTATCTTCATCTTCTGAGGGTGGTGGGAGTGGTAAGAAGAAGGCTATCTAGTTCAATCACCAAGGGTGGCGCCACTTACCCCGTTGATGCTGGCGAGTATTAATGTCACCAGCATAAAGTCAGATACGGCAAGATTTATGGCCTTTGATCTTTTCAGCCGGTTTGAAGCTGATGTTTTATTTTTGCAAGAGACCAGGCTGTCAAGCTTGGCAGATCTTCATAAAGCCAAGCGGGAATGGCGGCTAGGGCCATCATATTGGTCTCTTGCGGCCGAGCCGTATAGTGGGGTGGTGGTCCTTTTTAAAACCACTGAAAGAGTTAAATGCAGATGGCTAATCGAGCTAGAGATGGGGAGGTGCCTGATCCTGAGTCAAGAGGTGAATTTTCTCTTGGTGTTTTGGTAGAGCCAATTATGGAAGAGGAAGTGAGACTGGCCATTGAGGGGCTTTGGCTCAAGAAATCGCCAGGTCCGGATGGCTTAACATCCGAATGGTATAAGACCTTTAAGGACCCTTTGGTTCCCCTCTTGACTGAGGTATTAAATGAGTGTCTATCCCGGGCATTCTGCCAAAGTCAATGAGGAGGTCGGCCCTGATTATTCCATCAAAGGGAAAAGATCCATGCCATATTGAGAATTGGCGTCCCATAGGTCTTCTCAATACGGACAGGAAGATTCTGGCCAAGATATTGTTCAGTCGTCTGGTGAAATTTGCACCAGGTCTACTCTCGGTGACTCAGCTCTGTTCTGTTCCTGGTCGGAGCGCTTTAAGCGCTGTCTTTAGTGTCCGGGAGGCCGTCGAGCAGAGCAGGGCGGGTCTTTGGAAGGGGTACCTGCTGTCTTTGGATCAGGCTAAAGCTTTTGACCGGGTTGATCATGAGTACCTGTGGTCCGTCCTTTTGAAGTACAGCCTGCCAGGGAGGTTTGTTAGCTGGCTACAAACCTTGTATGCGGGGGCAAAGAGTTTCCCGTTGGTGAACGGTTGGATTGGCCGCTCTTTTGAGGTGGGGTCCGGTGTTCGTCAGGGATGTCCTTTAAGCCTTTTGTTGTACGTGTTCGCGATTCACCCTTTCCTTACAAGGATAGATCGTGGACCATTGGCAGGGGTTGGGATGGACCTGGCGGGGCAGGGCGGGCCTGTCTCTGAGAGTGGTGGCGTATGCTGATGATGTCACTGTTTTTGCCTCTTTGCAAGAGGAGGTGGGATGGTGATGTCAGAGGTAAATTGCTACTCGGAGGTTTCCTGGTCCAGTGTCAACCGGGATAAATGTGAAACTCTCTGGCTGGGAGGAGGAGAGCCTGATTTTAGTATCCAGGGCACCCTCCCAGAACCCCAGGGTAGGGCGAAGATTCTAGGCATCGAATTCGGCACTGATGATTATCATCAGACAAATTCGGAAAGCAGGCTGAAGGATGCCACCCATAAAGTGGACCAAACAAAGGGTTGGTCTTTAACACTTCGGGAAAGGGTCAATCTGAGCAACACTTACTTGATCCCTTTGTTGATATACTTGGGCAGCGTCTGTATCTTGCCAGAGTCTCTCTGGCCGCGGGTTTACAGTCTGTTTTTCCAGCTCTTATGGGGGAACAGACTGAACCTAATCAGGAGGGAGATCACATAACGCACAAGGAGACAAGGCAGGTTGGGTATGGTCAACCCAGTGGTGTTCTTGCTGAATACCTTTCCTAAAGCAAACATCGCAAACATCTGGAAAAAGAGGGCTCCTTTGTGGGTAGTCTCTTGTAAAGGATGGTTTCAAGCCTTTCTTCCAAGAATGAGAAACAGGTGGGCGAGTGAAGGCTCTGAAGATCATCTGGCGGTGGGGCTCGAGAGTGAGGGAGATTAGGACCATGTCAAGGACCATGTCTAGTGCCAGCTCATTTCCAGGTCTTGCTGGCCCTCAGGGACTGCCCAGGTCGGGATCTGGAGGTAGGGTTGTTGCTTTTAAATTCAGAAAGGATCCGTATGAAATTTGGGGATTTCGTCTGGCGCTGCTTCCATGGTAAGCTGTATGTGAGGGGCAATCTGAAATACAGGAAACCCAAGATAAGGGGTTGTTCCCGGGAGGAGTGTGGTGATGTGCTGTAGAGCATGGACCACTTCCTGCTTCAGTGCCCCTTTAATACAGGGGTTTAACACAAGGGGGGGGGGGGCTTCCATCGGTTGGCCTCGGCTGGCTGCTCTATCCTATGCAGAGTGGATTTACAGGGCTTTCAGAGACCTGTGTGGTAGGCACCGCTGCAAATCTTTCTTAGTTAGTGTAGTGGTTAGGTACCACACGTGGCACGCAAGGTGTCTAGTCTCAAAGTGTCATAAAATCCTCCCTGAGGAAGAGTTTTTCTAAAGAAAAAGGTACCTGTACATTCATGTATAGGTGTGCTATAGGGAAATGTAAGCACTGTATATGGCCATATGGAGGTGACAGACTCCCTTTAATCACTCACAGGCAGAAAACACATTTTTTCCCAAAACATAGAAAACACCTCAAAACCCCACATATCCCCATAAATTATACATCCCTGGGTAGCTCTGATCTGGGCGAACAACATATCCAAAAATCACCCAGATCTGAGCAGGGGTTCCCGAATTCCATGGAAGTCACATTTGGCCGACCGCAAGCATGGCTTTCCTGCCCAAAACAGTTCCACAAATTTAAGCTGTGCGGCCGGTCTGTCTTCTCCTTCAAAGTTAGTATATGGGCCATAATCCTGAGGCAAGAGGCTGGCAAACAGCCCCCTCCAAAACACTGTGGCGAGGTTATTTTCGCCACACATCTCCCCCTCCCAGGGAAGACTAACCAGATACCTGACCTCACGCCGGTCGGTATCTGAGTTAGTCTGGCAGCCCACCCACAACCAAATACTGGACCTGCTGAATTTGGTAGCCTGTCTCTGTCCAGTGAGTCCACCAAGGTTATGTTGGTAACTGGTACTCCCGGTCTCTGTGTTGCTCTCTGGCTGGGAGTGGAGGTTGCTTTGTGGGCAGGGATCAGCGGTACTGTGCCCTAGTGCCAGCTCATCAGCTAGGCTAGCCTGTGGGGAGTCAGCCTCTGGACAAGAGGATAGGGGAGGGCAGAGGCCAACTGCGCTCTGCCCAGATGCCAGCTCTTCCGCTGGGGTAGCCTATGGGGAGTCAGCATCTTTTTGAGGGTAATGCTTGTCCACGTACAGCGCCCAGGTAATGCTTGTCCACGTACAGCGCAGTTTCAGGGAGTAGGGACAGTCGGTCCTGCTCCCCAGCGGCAGTATGTTTTGCAGGGAGAGAAGGACATCGTCTCCATTCCCCAGCGGCAGTGTACCTTGCAGGGAGAGGAGACAACCGGTCTCTCTCCCCAACCACAGGGGGACACCACCCCTAACTCCGATGGTGCAGATGGGACCGCGGTCTCTGCACCAGGCCTACTGGGATGCTGGACGGCCAGTACAGATCCCCAACCAACCCCGCAGGAATGCCAGGAGGAGGTGGTAAGCGATCTCTCCTCTACACAGTAGATCTGCAACCAGGTCCTGGGGGTAGGATTCCCTGACCCCATCCCAGCGGAAGAGCTGGCATCTGGGCAGAGCGCAGTTGGCCTCTGCCCTCCCCTATCCTCTTGTCCAGAGGCTGACTCCCCACAGACTAGCCTAGCTGATGAGCTGGCACCAGGGCAGAGTACTGCTGATTCCTGCCCACAAAGCAACCTCCACTCTAAGCCAGGGAGCAACACAGAGACCGGGAGTACCAGTCACGCAGTAGTTAAAGCAATTGAAATGTTCAAGATAAACCGCAGCACTCTCTTTTCTTCAGCAATTCAGTGTTTATTCACCAATTCTAAGCGACATTTCGACCAGTGTGGTCTTTCTCAAGCCCTGAGAAAGACCACACTGGTCGAAACGTCGCTTAGAATTGGTGAATAAACACTGAATTGCTGAAGAAAAGAGAGTGCTGCGGTTTATCTTGAACATTTCAATTACTGTGACGGGGTACTTACGGACTGCTACCTGACACCGCGGGCACCACCACTACATAATCCCACTGTTGTGCTGTTGCACTTTCCTTTTTTTCTGTAGTTAAAGCGATGCCATGCCCACAATGGGCATCGCAGTGCGCATGCTCCGGTCCAGCGAGGCAGTGCACAGGCGCGGGATCTCGGCCGGACCGAAGGATGACGCAAGGGAATAGGAGGGCGGGGAAACAATGAAAAAAGGCAGAGCAGCCTGGGCTCCAACACAGTGAACGCCGTCCCGGGGCACCTGCGAGTGCTTCATTTTTCCAGCTTCTGCAAGTCTAAAGACTAAAGACAAAGGTACCAATACATTCATGCATAATTGCGCTATAGGACAATGTAAGCACTGTATATGGCCATGTTGAGGTGACAGACTCCCTTTAAGTTAATTGTGTTTGGTAATTGTATCACAGATAGAGTCCATTGTTTTTGTTAATTGTATCACAGCCAATGCCCATTGTTTTTGTTAATTGTATCACAGCCAATGCCCATTGTTTTTGTTAATTGTATCACAGGCAGAGCCCATTGTGTTTGTTAATTGTATCACAGGCAGAGCCCATTGAATTTTGGTAATTGTATCACAGGCAGAGGGGGGTTTGTGTACAATTGCTGGGAGTGTTTCTATACTGTAAATGCATGTGATTGGCTAATGTATAAACTGTCTCAGTCTTCCATAAGGTCCCCAGGGGGAGTGTCCCTTGATTGAAGACCTGTATAAAAGGCTGACATGTAGCCCCATTAAAGAGAGTTCCTGTTTTACCCTCAACATAGAGCCTCGTCTCATGTGTGGGGAAACAAGGCTGCATCTACACTGGGGATTGCTATACGCTGTATACTCCCCCGCTATAATCCCGGAGCTCTTTTGAGAGCTTGTTCCTGCTTCGCTCGCTGAAGGAAGAGTGGTTCACCCACTGGAGCCTTGTCGTAGGTCCAGGGTGGGTGGGAGACGGCGAGACCCCAACCAAGCTACGGCGGTTCATGGGGTCGGCAGTGCTTACGGCAGGGATGGACTGGGACAATAAAGTGGCCCTGGACTTCAGCCAGACCGGCCCACTTTATTTTTCCCAAACACACTCAAAAAAGGGGTTATGTCTCTTCAGCAAGTGGCATTTATCTTGTAGAGAAAGTTAATACAAGGCACTTACTAATGTATTGTGATTGTCCATATTGCTTCCTTTGCTGGCGGGAGTCATTTTTCCATCACATTATGCACTGCTCGTTTCCATGGTTTTGACCACCCTGTAATCCAGCAGCGGTGGTCATGCTTGCACACTATAGGAGTAGCCGGGGATTGTGGGAGTGCACATAGTTTGGTGCTTTTTTCGACCACCAATGCTGGATTACAGGGAGGTCGTAACCATGATGACGAGCCATGTATAATGTGCTGGGAGACATTTTGTCTCTATGGCACTATCTGCCCTAATAGTGATACAGTGCCCACATAGAGCACGATAGTGCCCTCCTATTCACAGAAAAATAGCGCATTTGTACCCATATAGTACCTACCTAGGTGCATAGAAAGTGCCATACTTTGGCTCTATGTCGGCACTGTATGACTGTGGCCAAAGTACTGTAGGTTTTCACTTTAGGTAGGTACTGTATGGCACCATAAGCAAGAAATACACCATTTATCTGTGCATAACATGGCGCTATCTGAGCACTGTATGACCGTGGGAAGACCTGGGCATACTATGCTCAGATAAGTTGTGTATTTAGTGTCTACAGTGCCCACAAAGTGCCATATCATACCTACCTAGAGCTAAAACGTGGGCAGAAAGTGCCATACTTTGCCTATAATTATACTCTGTCTACACAAGTATGGCGCTTTCCGAGTATGGGTTCTATATGGCACTATGTGGGCACGATAGGCACTAAATGCGCCATTTATCTGTGGATAGTATGGCACTATCTGCCCACAATCATACAGTGCCCACATAGAACCAAATATCGCCGTACCCACACTATTATATGGCAGTGCCCAGAGCGCCATATGTTGACTATGTGGGCAGATAGTGCCCTACTATGCCCAGATAAATAGTGCCCTTAGTGACTGCAGTGCCACACTGTACCCACCTAGAGCCAATCTGTGCACAGAAAGTGCCATACTTTGTCCACAGTGACAAAGTGCCCTTTCTGTGCACAGTCTGGCTCCAGGTAGGTATTCTACTACACGTGGGGGCACAGCGCTCATCTCTTTAGTAAAGAGTCTTTACTACCTTACATATTCAGCTCCCGCCTCCAGCCTCCAGTAACAAGTGCGGGCGGCAGCGCTCACTCACTGACGTCACGCGCCTGCGCCGCCTAGTGGGAGGAGCAGGCGTGTGACGTCAGTGAGTAAGCGCCGCCCCCACACTGCCTGCTGTTACTGGAGCTTTACCCCCCTGATGGCGGCCCTGGCCGGCCCATAATTCGATCGGCCCACCGGGATTCTCCCGGTACTCCCGATGGCCAGTCCATCGCTGGCTTACGGTGTGAAGTGGAGTGCTTGGAGCCTCGGGAACAACTAGGATCATCCATCATAGGAGGTACCCAGTCGGGGTGCAAGGAGATCCGTTACATTGTATATAATGTTTACATTATACTCTGAGTGTTAGTTAGGTTGGGTGGGGGACTTCAGGTGATGGGGACAGTGATCGCATGGACTGATTTGGCCTCAGCCTGACCTGGGGAGGAAAGGGCTGGGGACAGAGCCTGGTATTCTTTCCCTTGAACTTTGAGCAGAACAGCTTTTCATTTGAATTTAGATAGATGTGTGGGTGTGAGAAGGAAAAAAAAAAAGATATATATTCAAAAAAAATTCTAAATAAAAAATGTGTGTTGATTTTCTAAACCAGGATGGATTTATTGTTGTTTTATTTATTGTTAATTTCTTTAAGGTTTGGCGGTGGAGCAGTTTTGTTTTCAGTTAGTTTATATGATTTGGTTCTGATATTAAGTATTAAAAAAAACCATTGAATTTTGTAGGGGATGGGTGATGGCTGTGTATATAGTATATCATATGTAAATACTGTATACATTGTGTGTGTTGGAGATGTGAGGTGTGTGTGGTATATGTAGTAGGTATGGACTGGCTGGATGAGAAGGACATGGTTCGAATTATATGGTTATGTTTTAATTTGTTCTTACTTTTTTATGTTTTAAAACAATTTAATAATAAAAGAGATACAATCTATTGCTCCCTGTAATCAGCCATTTCAGAGCGGGAAATGGCTCATAACTTAGACAATACATCATATGTGACTGATACTGGTACTGATATAACCTCCAGACATTACATCATATGTGACTGATATCAGCCGCTCCTCTTATAATGCTCCAGTACTGATATAACCTCCAGAGACATTACATCATATGTGACTGATATCAGCCGCTCCTCTTATAATGCTCCAGTACTGATATAACCGCCAGAGACATTACATCATATGTGACGGATATCAGCGGCTCCTCTTATAACGCTCCAACACTGATATAACCTCCAGACATTACATCATATGTGACTGATATCAGCCGCTCCTCTTATAACGCTCCAGTGCTGATATAACCTCCAGACATTATATCATATGTGACTGATATCAGCCACTCCAATTATAATGCTCCAGCACTGATATAACCGCCAGAGACATTACATCATATGTGACTGATATCAGCCGCTCCTCTTATAACGCTCCAGCACTGATATAACCTCCAGACATTACATCATATGTGACGGATATCAGCCGCTCCAATTATAACGCTCCAGCACTGATATAACCTCCAGAGACATTACATCATATGTGACTGATATCAGCCGCTCCTCTTATAATGCTCCAGCACTGATATAACCTCCAGAGACATTACATCATATGTGACTGATATCAG
This sequence comes from Bufo bufo, assembly GCF_905171765.1. Taxonomy (NCBI): domain Eukaryota; kingdom Metazoa; phylum Chordata; class Amphibia; order Anura; family Bufonidae; genus Bufo; species Bufo bufo. The sequence goes on from NC_053397.1 coordinate 226,893,603, forward strand.
CCGCTCCTCTTATAACGCTCCAGCGCTGATATAACCTCCAGAGACATTACATCATATGTGACTGATATCAGCTGCTCCTCTTATAACGCTCTAGTTCTGATATAACCTCAAGAGACATTACATTATATGTGACTGATATCAACCGTTCCTCTTATAACGCTCCAATACTGATATAACCTCCAGAGACATTACATCACATGTGACTGATATCAGCCGCTCCTCTTATAACGCTCCAGTGCTGATATAACCTCCAGAGACATTACATCCTATGTGACTGATATCAGCCGCTCCTCTTATAACGCTCCAGATCTGATATAACCTCCAGAGACATTACATTATATGTGACTGATATCAGCTGTTCCTCTTATAACGCTCCAGTACTGATATAACCTCCAGACATTACATCATATGTGACTGATATCAGCCGCTCCTCTTATAACGCTCCAGCGCTGATATAACCTCCAGAGACATTACATCATATGTGACTGATATCAGCCGCTCCTCTTATAACGCTCCAGTACTGATATAACCTCCAGAGACATTAGATCCTATGTGACTGATATCAGCCGCTCCTCTTATAACGCTCCAGTACTGATATAACCTCCAGAGACATTACATCATATGTGACTGATATCAGAAGCTCCTCCTATTACGCTCCAGCACTGATATAACCTCCAGAGACATTACATCATATATGACTGATATCAGCCGCTCCTCTTATAACGCTCTAGTTCTGATATAACCTCCAGAGACATTACATCCTATGTGACTGATATCAGCCGCTCCTCTTATAACGCTCCAGTACTGATATAACCTCCAGAGACATTACATCATATGTGACTGATATCAGCCGCTCCTCCTATAACGCTCCAGCGCTGATATAACCTCCAGTGACATTACATCACATGTGACTGATATCAGCCGCTCCTCTTATAACGCTCTAGTTCTGATATAACCTCCAGTGACATTACATTACATGTGACTGATATCAGCCGCTCCTCTTATAACGCTCCAGTACTGATATAACCCCCAGACATTACATCATATGTGACTGATATCAGCAGCTCCTCCTATAACGCTTCAGCGCTGATAAACTCCAGAGACATTACATCACATGTGACTGATATCAGCCGCTCCTCTTATAACGCTCCAGTACTGATATAACCCCCAGACATTACATCATATGTGACTGATATCAGCAGCTCCTCCTATAACGCTTCAGCGCTGATAAACTCCAGAGACATTACATCATATGACTGATATCAGCCGCTCCTATTATAACGCTCCAGCACTGATATAACCTCCAGAGACATTACATCATATGTGACTGATATCAGCCGCTCCTACTATAACGCTCCAGCGCTGATATAACCTCCAGGGACATTACATCATATGTGACTTTTTTTTTAATGACGCAGAGATTCTTGTTCTTGTCATATTTTTTATGTGTGTGTATTTATATCTGTTTTCTGCCTTTAATACATTGAATTATATACACAGTGGAGCCCCATTATTTTGAGCAGGAGCTAATATCCAGATTAACTGCTGTGTCTAGCACGGACAGCAGCTAGACGTGCCCGGGGGACTCTGTAAGGTCCTGGGAGGTTGTCACAGGTATCTGGGGCCATTCTGACTACATTACATCCCACAGCTGCTGGAGGGGGCGCAGGGGGGATCCATAGAGTGAACACGACCATCGAGGTGGTCCCCCAGATGCTCGATTGGGTTCAAGTCTGGGTAATAAGGGGCCAGGGTAGTACTTGAAATTCTTGTCATGCTCTTCCAAACCAGTGTCGGACAATTATAGCAATTATGCATTGTCTTTCTGGAAGATCCCATCCGCACCAGGGGAGACAATCAGCATGTATGTGTGTACATGATCTGCAAGGATATATTCATACCCAAATCGGATGAGAGCACCTTCCACATGGATAAGGGGCCCAGAGAATGCCAGGAAAACCTTCTCCAGTTCATAACGTTGCTCTCACCACCAGCTTGTGTACTTCCAGCAATGGATGCAGGGTGTTCCTTCTCCAATGTTTGTCGCCTGGCACGCCAATGTCCATCTGTTTCATGAAGCAGAAAACGTGACTTATCGGGAATGCCAACCCTTTACCAATCAGCAGAGGTCCAACTCTGATACTGCAGCGAAAACTGAAGCATTTTCTGCCGATGCAGCTTGGTTATCAGAAGTGCAGTGATCGTCCATTCTACTCCGGAACCCCATACACAGTAAGGTTCTCTGCACTGTTGTGTTTCCATCTGGTGTCCCCCTGGTTTATTTCACTGTCGCTTATCGGTCCGTGCTCGCGCAGCTTCGTAGCTGACGGTCACCTCTCACATCATTGACACATGGTGCTCCGCAGTTTCAACGTCACTTATTTACAATAGCGCCATTTGTCCACTCACAATACACTTTCACTGCAACAGCACGAGAACAGCTCACACTGTGCAGGTGCAGAAATACCGCTACCCGGGGCCCGAAAGCCAATAATCATCCCTTCTGCAACTCTGATAAATCCTCTCCTTTACCCAGGACAGCAATGAGGAATATGTCTGCAGACAGCCTATCACACCCCTTATATACCCATCGAGTGATATGTGTGCAGACAGCCTATCACACACCTTATATACCCACCGAGGGATATGTGTTACGACAGCCTATCGCACCCCTTATATACCCACCGAAGCATATGTGTGCAGACAGCCTATCACATGTTATATACCCACCAAAAGATATGTTTGCAGACAGCCTATCACACCCCTTATATACCCACCGAGTGATATGTCTGCAGACAGCCTATCACACCCCTTATATACCCACAGAGGGATGTGTGCAGACAGCCTATCACACCCCTTATATACCCACCGAGTGATATGTGTGCAGACAGCCTATCACACCCCTTATATACCCACCGAGTGATATGTGTGCAGACAGCCTATCACACACTTTATATACCGACCGAGGGATATGTGTGCAGACAGCCTATCACACACCTTATATACCCACCGAGGGAAATGTGTTCAGACAGCCTATCACACCTTATATACCCACCGAGTGATATGTGTGCAGACAGCCTATCACACCTTATATACCCACCGAGGGATATGTGTGCAGACAGCCTATCATACCCCTTATATACCCACCGAGGGATATGTGTGCAGACAGCCTATCAGACACCTTATATACCCACTGAGGGATATGTGTGGAGACAGCCTATCACACCCCTTATATACCCACAGAGGGATGTGTGCAGACAGCCTATCACACCCCTTATATACCCACCGAGTGATATGTGTGCAGACAGCCTATCACACCCCTTATATACCCGAGTGATATGTGTGCAGACAGCCTATCACACACCTTATATACCGACCGAGGGATATGTGTGCAGACAGCCTATCACACCTTATATACCCACCGAGGGATATGTGTGCAGAAGGCGTATCATACCTCTTTACATACCCACCGAGGGATATGTGTGCAGACAGCCTATCACATCTTATATACCCACCGAGGGATATGTGTGCAGAAAGCCTATCACACCCCTTATATAACAACTGAGGGATATGTGTGCATACAGCCTATCACACACCTTATATACCCACTGAGGGATATGTGTGCAAACAGCCTATCACATCTTATATACCCACCGAGGGATATGTGTGCAGACAGCCTATCAGACACCTTATATACCCACCGAGGACTATGTGTGCAGACAGCCTATCACACCGCTTATATACCCACCGAGGGATATGTGTGCAGACAGCCTATCACACACCTTATATACCCACGAGGGATATGTGTGCAGACAGCCTATCATATCTTATATACCCACCGAGGGATATGTGTGCAGACAGCCTATCAGACACCTTATATACCCACCGAGGACTATGTGTGCAGACAGCCTATCACACCGCTTATATACCCACCGAGGGATATGTGTACAGACAGCCTATCACACACCTTATATACCCACGAGGGATATGTGTGCAGACAGCCTATCGCACACCTTATATACCCAATGAGGGATATGTGTGCAGACAGCCTATTACACCTTATATACCCACCGAGGGAAATGTGTGCAGACAGCCTATCACACCTTATATACCCACCGAGGAATATGTGTGCAGACAGCCTATCACACATCTTATATACCCACCGAGGGATGTGTGTGCAGGCAGCCTATCGGACACCTTATATACCCACTGTGGGATATGTGTGCAGACAGCCTATCACACCCCTTATATACCCACTGAGGGATATGTGTGCGGACAGCCTATCACACCTTATATGACCACTGAGGGATATGTGTGCAGACAGCCTATCACACCTTATATACCCACCGAGGGATATGTGTGCAGGCAGCCTATCGGACACCTTATATACCCACTGTGGGATATGTGTGCAGACAGCCTATCACACCCCTTATATACCCACTGAGGGATATGTGTGCGGACAGCCTATCACACCTTATATGCCCACTGAGGGATATGTGTGCAGACAGCCTATCACACCCCTTATATACCCACCGAGGGATATGTGTGCAGACAGCCTATCGCACCCCTTATATACCCACGAGGGATAAGTGTGCAGACAGCCTATCGCACACCTTATATACCCACCGAGGGATATGTGTGCAGGCAGCCTATCACACCTTATAAACCCACTGAGGCATATGTGTGCAGATAGCCTATCACATCTTATATACCCACCGAGGGATATGTGTGCAGACAGCCTATCACACACCTTATATACCCACCGAGGGATATGTGTGCAGACAGCCTATTACACCTTATATACCCACCGAGGGAAATGTGTGCAGACAGCCTATCACACCTTATATACCCACTGAGTGATATGTGTGCAGACAGCCTATCACACCCTATATACCCACCGAGGGATATGTGTGCAGACAGCCTATCATACCCCTTATATACCCACTGAGGGATACATGTGCAGACAGCCTATCACACATCTTATATACCCACTGAGGGATATGTGTGCAGACAGCCTATCACACATCTTATATACCCACTGAGGGATATGTGTGCAGACAGCCTATCTCACCCCTTATATACCCACCGAGGGATATATGTGCATACAGCCTATCGCATCCTTTATATACCCACCAAGGGAAATGTCTGCAGACAGCCTATCACACACCTTATATACCCACCGACTGATATGTGTTCCGGCAGCCTATCACACCCCTTATATACCCACCGAGGGATATGTGTTACGACAGCCTATCGCACCCCTTATATACCCACCGAAGCATATGTGTGCAGACAGCCTATCACATGTTATATACCCACCAAAAGATATGTTTGCAGACAGCCTATCACACACCTTATATACCCACCGAAGGATATGTGTGCAGACAGCCTATCACACACCTTATATACCCACCGAGGGATATGTGTGCAGACAGCCTATCACACCCCTTATATACCCACTGAGAGATGTGTGTGCAGACAGCCTATCAGACACCTTATATACTCAATGAGGGATATGTGTGCAGACAGCCTATCACATCTTATATACCCACCGAGGGATATGTGTGCAGACAGCCTATCACACACCTTATATACCCACCGAGGGATATGTGTGCAGACAGCCTATCACACATCTTATATACCCACCGAGGGATGTGTATACAGAGAGCCTATCACACCTTATATACCCACCGAGGGATATGTGTGCAGACAGCCTTTCACACTCCTTAGATACCCACCAAGGGATATGTGTGCAGACAGCCTATCAGACACCTTATATACCCACCGAGGGATATGTGTGCAGACAGCCTATCACACACCTTATATACCCACCGATGGATATGTGTGCATACAGCCTATCACACCCCTTACATACCCACTGAAGGATATGTCTGCAGACAGCCTATCACACCTTATATACACACGAGGGATATGTGTGCAGACAGCCTATCACCCCTTATATACCCACTGTGGGATATGTGTGCAGACAGCCTATCACACCTTTTATATACCCACCAAGGGATATGTGTGCAGGCAGCCTATCACACCTTATATACCCACTGTGGGATATGTGTGCAGACAGCCTATCACACCTTTTATATACCCACTGAGGGATATGTGTGCAGACAGCCTATCACACCTTATATACCCACTGAGGGATATGTGTGCAGACAGCCTATCGCGCCCCTTATATGCCCACTGAGGCATATGTGTGCAGACAGCCTATCACATCTTATATATTCACTGAGGGATATGTGTGCAGACAGCCTATCACACCCCTTATATACCCACCGAAGGATATGTGTGCAGACAGCCTTTCACACACCCTATATACCCACCGAGGGATCTGTGTGCAGACAGCCTATCACACCCCATATATACCCACTGAGGGATATGTATACAAAGAGCCTATCACACCTTATATACCCACTGAGGGATATGTGTGCAGCCTATCACACACCTTATATATGCACCGAGGGATATGTGTGCAGGCAGCTTATCACACCTTATATACCCACTGTGGGATATGTGTGCAGACAGCCTATCACACCTTATATACCCATTGAGGGATATGTGTGCAGACATTCTATCACACCCCTTATATACCCACTGAGGGATATGTGTGCAGACAGCCTATCACACCCTTTATATACCCACCGAAGGATATGTGTGCAGACAGCCTATCACACACCCTGTATACCTACTGAGGGATATGTGTGCAGACAGCCTATCACACACCTTATATACCCACTGAGGGATATGTGTGCAGACAGCCTATCACACACCTTATATACCCACTGAGGGATATGTGTGCAGACAGCCTATCTCACCCCTTATATACCTACCGAGGGATATATGTGCAGACAGCCTATCGCACCCTTTATATACCCACCAACAGATATGTCTGCAGACAACCTATAACACACCTTATATACCCACCGACTGATATGTGTGCAGACAGCCTATCACACCCCTTATATACTCACTGAGGGATATGTGTTCCGGCAGCCTATCACACCCCTTATATACCCACCGAGGGATATGTGTGCAGACAGCCTATCACACATCTTATATACTCACTGAGGGATATGTGTGCAGACAGCCTATCACATCTTATATACCCACCGAGGGATATGTGTGCAGACAGCCTATCACACACCTTATATACCCTCGAGGGATATGTGTGCAGACAGCCTATCGCACACCTTATATACCCACCGAGGGATATGTGTGCAGACAGCCTATCACACCTTATATACCCACCGAGGGATATGTGTGCAGACAGCCTATCACACACCTTATATACCCACCGAGGGATATGTGTGCAGACAGCCTATCACACATCTTATATACCCAATGAGGGATGTGTATACAGAGAGCCTATCACACCTTATATACCCACCGAGGGATATGTGTGCAGACAGCCTATCAGACACCTTATATACCCACCGAGGGATATGTGTGCAGACAGCCTATCACACACCTTATATACCCACCGAGGGATATGTGTGCATACAGCCTATCACACCCCTTATATTCCCACTGAAGGATATGTGTGCAGACAGCCTATCACACCTTATATACACACGAGGGATATGTGCGCAGACAGCCTATCACCCCTTATATACCCACTGAGGGATATATGTGCAGACAGCCTATTACACACCTTATATACCCACCGAGGGATATGTGTGCAGGCAGCCTATCACACCTTATATACCCACTGTGGGATATGTGTGCAGACAGCCTATCACACCTTTTATATACCCACTGAGGGATATGTGTGCAGACAGCCTATCACACCTTATATACCCATTGAGGGATATGTGTGCAGACATTCTATCACACCCCTTATATACCCACTGAGGGATATGTGTGCAGACAGCCTATCACATCTTATATACCCACCGAGGGATATGTGTGCAGACAGCCTATCACACCCTTTATATACCCACCGAAGGATATGTGTGCAGACAGCCTATCACACACCCTGTATACCTACTGAGGGATATGTGTGCAGACAGCCTATCACACACCTTATATACCCACTGAGGGATATGTGTGCAGACAGCCTATCTCACCCCTTATATACCTACCGAGGGATATATGTGCAGACAGCCTATCGCACCCTTTATATACCCACCAAGAGATATGTCTGCAGACAACCTATAACACACCTTATATACCCACCGACTGATATGTGTGCAGACAGCCTATCTCACCCCTTATATACCTACCGAGGGATATATGTGCAGACAGCCTATCGCACCCTTTATATACCCACCAAGAGATATGTCTGCAGACAACCTATAACACACCTTATATACCCACCGACTGATATGTGTGCAGACAGCCTATCACACCCCTTATATACTCACCGAGGGATATGTGTTTCGGCAGCCTATCACACCCCTTATATACCCACCGAGGGATATGTGTGCAGACAGCCTATCACACATCTTATATACTCACTGAGGGATATGTGTGCAGACAGCCTATCACATCTTATATACCCACCGAGGGATATGTGTGCAGACAGCCTATCACACACCTTATAAACCCTCGAGGGATATGTGTGCAGACAGCCTATCGCACACCTTATATACCCACCGAGGGATATGTGTGCAGACAGCCTATCACACCTTATATACCCACCGAGGGATATGTGTGCAGACAGCCTATCACACACCTTATATACCCACCGAGGGATATGTGTGCAGACAGCCTATCACACATCTTATATACCCAATGAGGGATGTGTATACAGAGAGCCTATCACACCTTATATACCCACCGAGGGATATGTGTGCAGACAGCCTTTCACACTCCTCATATACCCACCGAGGGATATGTGTGCAGACAGCCTATCAGACACCTTATATACCCACCGAGGGATATGTGTGCAGACAGCCTATCACACACCTTATATACCCACCGAGGGATATGTGTGCATACAGCCTATCACACCCCTTATATTCCCACTGAAGGATATGTGTGCAGACAGCCTATCACACCTTATATACACACGAGGGATATGTGCGCAGACAGCCTATCACCCCTTATATACCCACTGTGGGATATGTGTGCAGACAGCCTATCACACCTTTTATATACCCACTGAGGGATATGTGTGCAGACAGCCTATCACACCTTATATACCCACTGAGGGATATGTGTGCAGACATTCTATCGCACCCCTTATATACCCACTGAGGGATATGTGTGCAGACAGCCTATCGCACCACTTTTATGCCCACTGAGGCATATGTGTGCAGACAGCCTATCACATCTTATATACCTACCGAGGGATATGTGTGCAGACAGCCTATCACACCCCTTATATACCCACCGAAGGATATGTGTGCAGACAGCCTATCACACCCCATATATACCCACTGAGGGATATGTATACAGAGAGCCTATCACACATATACCCACCGAGGGATATGTGTGCAGATAGCCTTTCACACTCCTTATATACCCACGAGGGATATGTGTGCAGACAGCCTATCAGACACCTTATATACCTACCGAGGGATATGTGTGCAGACAGCCTATCACACACCTTATATACCCACCAAGGGATATGTGTGCAGACAGCCTATCACACACCTTATATACCCACCGAGGGATATGTGTGCAGACAGCCTATCACACATCTTATATACCCACCGAGGGATGTGTATACAGAGAGCCTATCACACCTTATATACCCACCGAGGGATATGTGTGCAGACAGCCTATCAGACACCTTATATACCCACCGAGGGATATGTGTGCAGACAGCCTATCACACCTTATATACCCACCGAGGGATATGTGTGCAGACAGCCTATCACACCTTATATACCCAACGAGGGATGTGTGTGCAGACAGCCTATCACACCTTATATACCCACCGAGGGATATGTGTGCAGACAGCCTATCACACTCCTTATTATACCCACCGAAGGATGTGTGTACAGAGAGCCTATCGGACACCTTATATACCAACCGAGCCCGCTCAGCACAGGACTTTCTTCATGAGCTTTCTACGAAAGTAGGAAGTGGTCATAATAATTGGACTTTACTGTGTAGAATTGGAGTGAGCTCCATATTTATGAAGCCCTTGCACCACTCCATGCAGCATGTGCCCCAGTTTCAGACATGGTTGGTGGGCTTCTTATGCTATTTCTGCCCCTGCGCTCTGTCACCTACAGAATGAAATAATTTTTCTGCGGAGATGTCTCACTTTCTTCCAGACATAACAGCTTGCAGTGAATACAGCCGGTATGTTTAACTGTACTGATTATCCGCACTGTCCAGACCATGCAGCTCATGTAGAACATGTAATCACCAGCAGGCGGCAGCATTGGCAAAAAAACAAAAACCCTCTCTGTATATAAAGCGAAGCGTCCATAGACGATTTGATAGACTGCATGAATGTCTGTATACAGCCCCCTCATCTGCTGAAGGATTTACCATGGCCCTCACAGTCCCCTGATCTGAACATCCATGAAAATCTGTGGATAGACATTAAAAGAGCAGAGCATGCAAGAATTGAAATACTGTTGGCTGCTACAAAAACTGTTTACAAGCTGTGATACCTGGGGTTACTACTAGGTACCCAAAGTTTAGCTTCAGGCCCTTTTCCTTTTTTGTTACATATAAGAGATGGTTACGACGAACCTGAACTTTCATTTTGACCAGGAGTACCCTAACTTTTGCATGCCACTATAGATAGATATATATATATATATATACATACACACACACATCCACAGTGGCGAAAATAAGTATTTGATACACTGGCAATTTTGCAAGTTTTCCCACCTACAAAGAATGGAGAGGTCTGTCATTTTTTCGTAGGTACTCTTCAACTATGAGAGACAGAATCTAAAAAACTAAATAAATAAAAAAATACAGAAAATCACATTGTCTAATTAAAAAAAATAAAAAAAATTGGCATTTTATTGCATGAAATAAGTATTTGATCACCTACCAACCAATAAGAATTGTAGCTCTCACAGACCTGCTTTTCTTGAAGAAGTCCTCCGACTCTGCACTCATTACCTGTATTAATTGCACCTGTTTGAACTTGTTACCTGTATGAAAGACACCTGTCCACACATTCAGTCAATCACACTCCAACCTCTCCACCATGGCCAAGACTAAAGAGCTGTCTAAGGACACCAGGGACAAAACTGTAGACCTGCACAAGGCTGGGACGGGCTATAGGACAATAGGCAAGCAGCTTGGTGAAAAGACAACAGCTGTTGGCACAATTATTAGAAAATGGAAGAAACACACGATGACTGTCAATCTTCCTTGATCTGGGGCTCCATGCAAGATCTGGCATCGTGGGGTAAGGACGATTCTGAGAAAGGTCAAGAATCAGCCCAGAACTACACAGGAGGACCTGGTCAATGACCTGAAGGGAGCTGGGACCACCGTCTCGAAGATTACCATTAGTAACACACTACGTCGTCATGGATTAAAATCGTGCAGGACACGAGAGGTCCCCCTGCTCACACCAGCACATCTCCAGGCCCGTTTGAAATTCACCAATGACCTTCTGGATGATCTAGAGGAGGCATGGGAGAAGGTCATGTGGTCAGATGAGACCAAAATAAAACTTTTTGGTATCACCTCCACTTGCCATGTTTGGAGGAAGAAGAAGTAGGGATGAGCGAATCGACTTCAGATGAAACATCCAAAATTGATTTTCATAAAACTTTGTTAGAATACTGTACAGAGCGAGCGCTCCGTACAGTATTAGAATGTATTGGCTCCGATGAAACAAAGTTATTACTTCACAAAGTCTCACGAGACTTCGGGTAATAACTTCAGAAATTATTTTCTACTCTTATAACCTTTTAGTGAACTCGGTTTCAATATGGAGCGGGTACAGACAGCAGTAAAGATGGTGCAGAATGGTACAGTATGGAGCGTGTACAGGCAGCAGTGAAGATGGTACAAGATGGAGAATGTGCGGGCAGCAGTAAAGATGGTGCAGAATGGTACAGTATGGAGCATGTGCGGGCAGCACTGAAGATGGTGCAGAACAGTACAAGATGGAGCGTGTGCGGGCAGCAGTAAAGATGGTGCAGAACGGTACAGTATGGAGCGCGTGCGGGCAGCAGTGAAGATGGTACAAGATGGAGAATGTGCGGGCAGCAGTGAAGATGGTACAAGATGGAGCGTGTGCGAGCAGCAGTGAAGATGGTACAAGATGGAGCGTGTGCAGGCAGCAGTGAAGATGGTACAAGATGCAGGCAGCAGTGAAGATGGTACAAGATGCAGGCAGCAGTGAAGATGGTACAAGAAGGAGCATGTGCGGGCAGCAGTGAAGATGGTGCAGAATGGTACAAGATGGAGCGTGTGCGGGCAGCAGTAAAGATGGTGCAGAACGGTACAAGATGGAGAATGTGCGGGCAGCAGTAAAGATGGTGCAGAATGGTACAATATAGAGCCTGTGTGGGCAGCAGTGAAGATGGTACAAGATGGAGAATGTGCGGGCAGCAGTGAAGATGGTGCAGAATGGTACAATATGGAGCGTGTGCGGGCAGCAGTGAAGATGGAGCGTGTGCGGGCAGCAGTAAAAATGGTGCAGAACGGTACAAGATGGAGCGTGTGCGGGCAGCAGTGAAGATGGTGCAGAATGGTACAATATGGAGCGTGTGCGGGCAGCAGTGAAGATGGTACAAGATGGAGCGTGTGCGGGCAGCAGTGAAGATGGTACAAGATGGAGCATGTGCGGGCAGCAGTGAAGATGGTGCAGAACAGTACAATATGGAGCGTGTGCGGGCAGCAGTAAAGATGGTGCAGAACGGTACAAGATGGAGCGTGTGCGGGCAGCAGTGAAGATGGTACAAGATGGAGCATGTGCGGGCAGCAGTGAAGATGGTACAAGATGGAGCGTGTGTGGGCAGCAGTGAAGATGGTGCAGAACAGTACAAGATGGAGCGTGTGCGGGCAGCAGTGAAGATGGTGCAGAATGGTACAAGATGGAGCGTGTGCGGGCAGCAGTAAAGATGGTGCAGAATGGTACAGTATGGAGCGTGTGCGGGCAGCAGTGAAGATGGTGCAGAATGGTACAAGATGGAGCGTGTGCGGGCAGCAGTAAAGATGGTGCAGAATGGTACAGTATGGAGCGTGTGCGGGCAGCAGTGAAGATGGTGCAGAACGGTACAGTATGGAGCGTGTGCGGGCAGCAGTGAAGATGGTGCAGAATGGTACAAGATGGAGCGTGTGCGGGCAGCAGTAAAGATGGTGCAGAATGGTACAGTATGGAGCGTGTGTGGGCAGCAGTGAAGATGGTACAAGAAGTAGCGTGTGCAGGCAGCAGTGAAGATGGTACAAGATGGAGCGTGTGCAGGCAGCAGTGAAGATGGTACAAGATGGAGTGTGTGCGGGCAGCAGTGAAGATGGTGCAGAACAGTACAGTATGGAGCGTTCGGGCAGCAGTGAAGATGGTGCAGAACGGTACATTATGGAGTGTGTGCGGGCAGCAATGAAAATGGTGCAGAACGGTACAGTATGGAGCGCGTGCGGGCAGCAGTAAAGATGGTACAAGATGGAGCGTGTGCGGGCAGCAGTGAAGATGGTGCAGAATGGTACAATATAGAGCGTGTGTGGGCAGCACTGAAGATGGTACAAGATGGAGAATGTGCGGGCAGCAGTAAAGATGGTGCAGAATGGTACAATGCTCCCTCCCGGTCACATTCCTTGAGAAACTGTGCGCAAGTGTATCTATAAGAACTTGTGCTGTATACATGTGTATATACTGTGTATAGTGTGTTTGTACAGTATACACTCACCTAAAGAATTATCAGGAACACCTGTTCTATTTCTCATTGATGCAATTCTCTAGTCAACCAATCACATGGCAGTTGCTTCGATGCATTTAGGGGGGTGCTCCTGGTCAAGACAATCTCCTGAACTCCAAACTGAATGTCAGAATGGGAAAGAAAGGTGATTTAAGCCATTTTGAGCGTGGCATGGTTGTTGGTGCCAGACGGGCCGGTCTGAGTATTTCACAATCTGCTCAGTTACTGGGATTTTCACGCACAACCATTTCTAGGGTTTACAAAGAATGGTGTGAAAAGGGAAAAACATCCAGTATGCGGCCGTCCTGTGGGCGACAATGCCTTGTGGATGCTGGAGGTCGGAGGAGAATGGGCCGACTGATTCAAGCTGATAGAAGAGCAACGTTGGCTGAAATAACCACTCGTTACAACCGAGGTCTGCAGCAAAGCATTTGTGAAGCCACAACACGCACAACCTTGAGGCGGATGGGCTACAACAGCAGAAGACCCCACCGGGTACCACTCATCTCCACTACAAATAGGAAAAGAGGCTACAATCTGCACGAGCTCACCAAAACTGGACTGTTGAAGACTGGAAAAATGTTGCCTGGTCTGATGAGTCTCGATTTCTGTTGAGACATTCAAATGGTAGAGTCCGAATTTGGTGTAAACAGAATGAGAACATGTGTCCATCCTCTGATGGCTACTTCCAGCAGGATAATGCACCATGTCACAAAGCTCCAATCATCTCACATTGGTTTCTTGAACATGACAATGAGTTCACTGCACTAAAATGGCCCCACAGTCACCAGATCTCAACCCAATAGAGCATCTTTGGGATGTGGTGGAACGGGAGCTTCGTGCCCTGGATGTGCATCCCTCAAATCTCCATCAACTGCAAGATGCTGTCCTATCAATATGGGCCAACATTTCTAAAGAATGCTATCAGCACCTTGTGGAATCAATGCCACCTAGAATTAAGGCAGTTCTGAAGGCAAAAGGGGGTCCAACACCGTATTAGTATGGGGGCACTAATAATTCTTTAGGGGAGTGTATATAAAAATTATTAGTGACCTCCACAGGACCCCCTTAACAGTGATGTCCACTGTGCCCTACCTCCTTAACATCAAAAGGAAAACTGGTAAAAGCCGTATTTTGACCGCTTTTTCTGGTGCTTGCTTGGAGGGATTCAGACCCAAGTCATCGGACAGATAAGGAGTTAACTTTTATTTGCAGGGTAGTCGACGCGTTTCGAGGGCTGGATTGCCCTCTTCTTCAGGACTGTACACACTTATGATACCTTGATGTCTCCTGTCCTTTTTCACTGCTCCTTTACAGACAAGGACAGGAGACATCAAGGTATCATAAGTGTGTACAGTCCTGAAGAAGAGGGCAATCCAGCCCTCGAAACGCGTCGACTACCCTGCAAATAAAAGTTAACCCCTTATCTGTCCGATGACTTGGGTCTGAATCCTTCCAAGCAAGTGCCGGAAAAAGCGGTCAAAATACGTTTTTCACTAGTTTTCCTTTTGATACTGGTGTGCTGGTCGGCGAACTATAATTACCAGCAAGGCTCTCTACAGTGGTTGAGACTCCTCACAACCACAGATGGTAAGCGCACCCTAACCTTTATCAAACCACTCTCTACAAAGTGACACCGCACATGTGGCGCTGCCTCCCTCTTTTCTTGTTTTACACTACCTCCTTCAACAGTGATTTCCACAATAACCCGCCCCCTTAACAGTGACCTCAATAGCGCCCTGTTCCCTTAATATGTGACTAATATGGCATTTTATTGCATGAAATAAGTATTTGATCACCTACCAACCAATAAGAATTGTAGCTCTCACAGACCTGCTTTTCTTGAAGAAGTCCTCCGACTCTGCACTCATTACCTGTATTAATTGCACCTGTTTGAACTTGTTACCTGTATGAAAGACACCTGTCCACACATTCAGTCAATCACACTCCAACCTCTCCACCATGGCCAAGACTAAAGAGCTGTCTAAGGACACCAGGGACAAAACTGTAGACCTGCACAAGGCTGGGACGGGCTATAGGACAATAGGCAAGCAGCTTGGTGAAAAGACAACAGCTGTTGGCACAATTATTAGAAAATGGAAGAAACACACGATGACTGTCAATCTTCCTTGATCTGGGGCTCCATGCAAGATCTGGCATCGTGGGGTAAGGACGATTCTGAGAAAGGTCAAGAATCAGCCCAGAACTACACAGGAGGACCTGGTCAATGACCTGAAGGGAGCTGGGACCACCGTCTCGAAGATTACCATTAGTAACACACTACGTCGTCATGGATTAAAATCGTGCAGGACACGAGAGGTCCCCCTGCTCACACCAGCACATCTCCAGGCCCGTTTGAAATTCACCAATGACCTTCTGGATGATCTAGAGGAGGCATGGGAGAAGGTCATGTGGTCAGATGAGACCAAAATAAAACTTTTTGGTATCACCTCCACTTGCCATGTTTGGAGGAAGAAGAAGTAGGGATGAGCGAATCGACTTCAGATGAAACATCCAAAATTGATTTTCATAAAACTTTGTTAGAATACTGTACAGAGCGAGCGCTCCGTACAGTATTAGAATGTATTGGCTCCGATGAAACAAAGTTATTACTTCACAAAGTCTCACGAGACTTCGGGTAATAACTTCAGAAATTATTTTCTACTCTTATAACCTTTTAGTGAACTCGGTTTCAATATGGAGCGGGTACAGACAGCAGTAAAGATGGTGCAGAATGGTACAGTATGGAGCGTGTACAGGCAGCAGTGAAGATGGTACAAGATGGAGAATGTGCGGGCAGCAGTAAAGATGGTGCAGAATGGTACAGTATGGAGCATGTGCGGGCAGCACTGAAGATGGTGCAGAACAGTACAAGATGGAGCGTGTGCGGGCAGCAGTAAAGATGGTGCAGAACGGTACAGTATGGAGCGCGTGCGGGCAGCAGTGAAGATGGTACAAGATGGAGAATGTGCGGGCAGCAGTGAAGATGGTACAAGATGGAGCGTGTGCGAGCAGCAGTGAAGATGGTACAAGATGGAGCGTGTGCAGGCAGCAGTGAAGATGGTACAAGATGCAGGCAGCAGTGAAGATGGTACAAGATGCAGGCAGCAGTGAAGATGGTACAAGAAGGAGCATGTGCGGGCAGCAGTGAAGATGGTGCAGAATGGTACAAGATGGAGCGTGTGCGGGCAGCAGTAAAGATGGTGCAGAACGGTACAAGATGGAGAATGTGCGGGCAGCAGTAAAGATGGTGCAGAATGGTACAATATAGAGCCTGTGTGGGCAGCAGTGAAGATGGTACAAGATGGAGAATGTGCGGGCAGCAGTGAAGATGGTGCAGAATGGTACAATATGGAGCGTGTGCGGGCAGCAGTGAAGATGGAGCGTGTGCGGGCAGCAGTAAAAATGGTGCAGAACGGTACAAGATGGAGCGTGTGCGGGCAGCAGTGAAGATGGTGCAGAATGGTACAATATGGAGCGTGTGCGGGCAGCAGTGAAGATGGTACAAGATGGAGCGTGTGCGGGCAGCAGTGAAGATGGTACAAGATGGAGCATGTGCGGGCAGCAGTGAAGATGGTGCAGAACAGTACAATATGGAGCGTGTGCGGGCAGCAGTAAAGATGGTGCAGAACGGTACAAGATGGAGCGTGTGCGGGCAGCAGTGAAGATGGTACAAGATGGAGCGTGTGCGGGCAGCAGTGAAGATGGTACAAGATGGAGCGTGTGTGGGCAGCAGTGAAGATGGTGCAGAACAGTACAAGATGGAGCGTGTGCGGGCAGCAGTGAAGATGGTGCAGAATGGTACAAGATGGAGCGTGTGCGGGCAGCAGTAAAGATGGTGCAGAATGGTACAGTATGGAGCGTGTGCGGGCAGCAGTGAAGATGGTGCAGAATGGTACAAGATGGAGCGTGTGCGGGCAGCAGTAAAGATGGTGCAGAATGGTACAGTATGGAGCGTGTGCGGGCAGCAGTGAAGATGGTGCAGAACGGTACAGTATGGAGCGTGTGCGGGCAGCAGTGAAGATGGTGCAGAATGGTACAAGATGGAGCGTGTGCGGGCAGCAGTAAAGATGGTGCAGAATGGTACAGTATGGAGCGTGTGTGGGCAGCAGTGAAGATGGTACAAGAAGTAGCGTGTGCAGGCAGCAGTGAAGATGGTACAAGATGGAGCGTGTGCAGGCAGCAGTGAAGATGGTACAAGATGGAGTGTGTGCGGGCAGCAGTGAAGATGGTGCAGAACAGTACAGTATGGAGCGTTCGGGCAGCAGTGAAGATGGTGCAGAACGGTACATTATGGAGTGTGTGCGGGCAGCAATGAAAATGGTGCAGAACGGTACAGTATGGAGCGCGTGCGGGCAGCAGTAAAGATGGTACAAGATGGAGCGTGTGCGGGCAGCAGTGAAGATGGTGCAGAATGGTACAATATAGAGCGTGTGTGGGCAGCACTGAAGATGGTACAAGATGGAGAATGTGCGGGCAGCAGTAAAGATGGTGCAGAATGGTACAATGCTCCCTCCCGGTCACATTCCTTGAGAAACTGTGCGCAAGTGTATCTATAAGAACTTGTGCTGTATACATGTGTATATACTGTGTATAGTGTGTTTGTACAGTATACACTCACCTAAAGAATTATCAGGAACACCTGTTCTATTTCTCATTGATGCAATTCTCTAGTCAACCAATCACATGGCAGTTGCTTCGATGCATTTAGGGGGGTGCTCCTGGTCAAGACAATCTCCTGAACTCCAAACTGAATGTCAGAATGGGAAAGAAAGGTGATTTAAGCCATTTTGAGCGTGGCATGGTTGTTGGTGCCAGACGGGCCGGTCTGAGTATTTCACAATCTGCTCAGTTACTGGGATTTTCACGCACAACCATTTCTAGGGTTTACAAAGAATGGTGTGAAAAGGGAAAAACATCCAGTATGCGGCCGTCCTGTGGGCGACAATGCCTTGTGGATGCTGGAGGTCGGAGGAGAATGGGCCGACTGATTCAAGCTGATAGAAGAGCAACGTTGGCTGAAATAACCACTCGTTACAACCGAGGTCTGCAGCAAAGCATTTGTGAAGCCACAACACGCACAACCTTGAGGCGGATGGGCTACAACAGCAGAAGACCCCACCGGGTACCACTCATCTCCACTACAAATAGGAAAAGAGGCTACAATCTGCACGAGCTCACCAAAACTGGACTGTTGAAGACTGGAAAAATGTTGCCTGGTCTGATGAGTCTCGATTTCTGTTGAGACATTCAAATGGTAGAGTCCGAATTTGGTGTAAACAGAATGAGAACATGTGTCCATCCTCTGATGGCTACTTCCAGCAGGATAATGCACCATGTCACAAAGCTCCAATCATCTCACATTGGTTTCTTGAACATGACAATGAGTTCACTGCACTAAAATGGCCCCACAGTCACCAGATCTCAACCCAATAGAGCATCTTTGGGATGTGGTGGAACGGGAGCTTCGTGCCCTGGATGTGCATCCCTCAAATCTCCATCAACTGCAAGATGCTGTCCTATCAATATGGGCCAACATTTCTAAAGAATGCTATCAGCACCTTGTGGAATCAATGCCACCTAGAATTAAGGCAGTTCTGAAGGCAAAAGGGGGTCCAACACCGTATTAGTATGGGGGCACTAATAATTCTTTAGGGGAGTGTATATAAAAATTATTAGTGACCTCCACAGGACCCCCTTAACAGTGATGTCCACTGTGCCCTACCTCCTTAACATCAAAAGGAAAACTGGTAAAAGCCGTATTTTGACCGCTTTTTCTGGTGCTTGCTTGGAGGGATTCAGACCCAAGTCATCGGACAGATAAGGAGTTAACTTTTATTTGCAGGGTAGTCGACGCGTTTCGAGGGCTGGATTGCCCTCTTCTTCAGGACTGTACACACTTATGATACCTTGATGTCTCCTGTCCTTTTTCACTGCTCCTTTACAGACAAGGACAGGAGACATCAAGGTATCATAAGTGTGTACAGTCCTGAAGAAGAGGGCAATCCAGCCCTCGAAACGCGTCGACTACCCTGCAAATAAAAGTTAACCCCTTATCTGTCCGATGACTTGGGTCTGAATCCTTCCAAGCAAGTGCCGGAAAAAGCGGTCAAAATACGTTTTTCACTAGTTTTCCTTTTGATACTGGTGTGCTGGTCGGCGAACTATAATTACCAGCAAGGCTCTCTACAGTGGTTGAGACTCCTCACAACCACAGATGGTAAGCGCACCCTAACCTTTATCAAACCACTCTCTACAAAGTGACACCGCACATGTGGCGCTGCCTCCCTCTTTTCTTGTTTTACACTACCTCCTTCAACAGTGATTTCCACAATAACCCGCCCCCTTAACAGTGACCTCAATAGCGCCCTGTTCCCTTAATATGTGACCTCCTAGCACCCCGCCCCCTTAACAGAGTCCTCCACAGCGCCCGGCCCTTTAACAGTGACCTCCACAGTACCCTGCCCCCTTTACAGTAACCTCCACAGTGCCCCGCCCTTTAACAGTGACCTCCACTGCGGCTGCACTTTTATTAGTGACCTCCACAGTACACTGCCCCTTTAACAGCAACCAGTTCCTTTGAAATTTGACCTCCACAGTACCCTACCCACCTTAACTGTGACCTCTACAACCCCCTGCCCCTTAATATTGACCTCCATAGCAGACCGTCCCCTTAACTGTGACCTCCACAGCACTCCACTCCCTTACTGGGTCATCTACAGCACCCTGCCCCTTTAAAGGTGACCTATGGAAGTGAAGGAAAATGGCTGGGTTGTTATAGAAACCTGGCGTAAAACGGTGTATGCCGAAACTGCAGAACCTTAGAGCTTCTATTGGCTGACAAGGGTCATGTGAGCATGTGCATGACAGAATGTGAGTGAAAGACCCGAGGGCTTCTATTGGCTAATGCAGGTCATGTGATGGTGCCATATTTGCATTTTTGGGGAATGTCTCTCTCTCTCTCTATATTGTTATATACACTCACCTAAAGAATTATTAGTGCCCCCATACTAATACGGTGTTGGACCCCCTTTTGCCTTCAGAACTGCCTTAATTCTACGTGGCATTGATTCCACAAGGTGCTGATGGCATTCTTTAGAAATGTTGGCCCATATTGATAGGACAGCATCTTGCAGTTGATGGAGATTTGAGGGACGCACATCCAGGGCACGAAGCTCCCGTTCCACCACATCCCAAAGATGCTCTATTGGGTTGAGATCTGGTGACTGTGGGGCCATTTTAGTCCAGTGACCTCATTGTCATGTTCAAGAAACCAATGTGAGATGATTGGAGCTTTGTGACATGGTGCATTATCCTGCTGGAAGTAGCCATCAGAGGATGGAGACATGTTCTCATTCTGTTTACCCCAAATTCGGACTCTACCATTTGAATGTCTCAACAGAAATCGAGACTCATCAGACCAGGCAGCATTTTTCCAGTCTTCGACAGTCCAGTTTTGTTGAGCTCGTGCAGATTGTAGCCTCTTTTTCCTATTTGTAGTGGAGATGAGTGGTACCCGGTGGGGTCTTCTGCTGTTGTAGCCCATCCGCCTCAAGGTTGTGCGTGTTGTGGCTTCACAAATGCTTTGCTGCAGACCTCGGTTGTAACGAGTGGTTATTTCAGCCAACGTTGCTCTTCTATCAGCTTGAATCAGTCGGCCCATTCTCCTCTGACCTCCAGCATCCACAAGGCATTTTCGCCCACAGGACGGCCGCATACTGGATGTTTTTCCCTTTTCACACCATTCTTTGTAAACCCTAGAAATGGTTGTGCGTGAAAATCCCAGTAACTGAGCAGATTGTGAAATACTCAGACCGGCCCGTCTGGCACCAACAACCATGCCACGCTCAAAATGGCTTCAATCACCTTTCTTTCCCATTCTGACATTCAGTTTGGAGTTCAGGAGATTGTCTTGACCAGGAGCCCCCCCTAAATGCATCGAAGCAACTGCCATGTGATTGGTTGACTAGAGAATTGCATCAATGAGAAATAGAACAGGTGTTCCTAATAATTCTTTAGGTGAGTGTATACTGTACAAACACACTATACACAGTATATACACATGTATACAGCACAAGTTCTTATAGATACACTTGCGCACAGTTTCTCAAGGAATGTGACAGGGAGGGAGCATTGTACTGTTCTGCACCATCTTCACTGCTGCCCGCACATTCTCCATCTTGTACCATCTTCACTGCTGCCCACACACGCTCTATATTGTACCATTCTGCACCATCTTCACTGCTGCCCGCACGCGCTCCATCTTGTACCGTTCTGCACCATCTTCACTGCTGCCCGCACACGCTCTATATTGTACCGTTCTGCACCATCTTCACTGCTGCCCGCACACGCTCCATCTTGTACCATCTTCACTGCTGCCCGCACGCGCTCCATCTTGTACCGTTCTGCACCATCTTCACTGCTGCCCGCACACGCTCCATCTTGTACCATCTTCACTGCTGCCCGCACATGCTCCATCTTGTACCGTTCTGCACCATCTTCACTGCTGCCCGCACACGCTCTATATTGTACCGTTCTGCACCATCTTCACTGCTGCCCGCACACGCTCCATCTTGTACCATCTTCACTGCTGCCCGCACGCGCTCCATACTGTACCGTTCTGCACCATCTTCACTGCTGCCCGCACATGCTCCATCTTGTACCATCTTCACTGCTGCCCGCACGCGCTCCATACTGTACCGTTCTGCACCATCTTCACTGCTGCCCGCACACGCTCCATCTTGTACCATCTTCACTGCTGCCCGCACACGCTCTATATTGTACCGTTCTGCACCATCTTCACTGCTGCCCGCACACGCTCCATCTTGCACCATCTTCACTGCTGCCCGCACATGCTCCATCTTGTACCATCTTCACTGCTGCCCGCACGCGCTCCATACTGTACCGTTCTGCACCATCTTCACTGCTGCCCGCACGCGCTCCATACTGTACCGTTCTGCACCATCTTCACTGCTGCCCGCACACGCTCCATCTTGTACCATCTTCACTGCTGCCCGCACATGCTCCATCTTGTACCATCTTCACTGCTGCCCGCACACGCTCTATATTGTACCGTTCTGCACCATCTTCACTGCTGCCCGCA
This sequence comes from Bufo bufo, assembly GCF_905171765.1. Taxonomy (NCBI): domain Eukaryota; kingdom Metazoa; phylum Chordata; class Amphibia; order Anura; family Bufonidae; genus Bufo; species Bufo bufo. The sequence goes on from NC_053397.1 coordinate 226,916,514, forward strand.
CACGCTCCATCTTGTACCATCTTCACTGCTGCCCGCACGCGCTCCATACTGTACCGTTCTGCACCATCTTCACTGCTGCCCGCACATGCTCCATCTTGTACCATCTTCACTGCTGCCCGCACACGCTCCATACTGTACCGTTCTGCAGTCCTTCTGGGTCAGCCAAATATTTCATATTTTACTGCTCGGCCCAGAGCACCGGCTGCCATTGTGCTGCACCCCACTTCTTAGGTTCTTGTGCAGAGTTGAGTTGCTTGGCCTTGTTTTCATGTGAAGAGTATGGCGGCTTTTTAGCAGCAGTTCTTCCATGGAGACCACTTTTAGCCAGACTTCTCCGGTAGCCGGACGTAAATAATAGCACCGTAGAGCTAATTTTGCCCTCCCGCAGCTCTGGCAAAGAAATTCTGGATGTCAAAATACGGGGCGCCGCAATGTTTTTTGTTTACAAAGTGTTTTCTAGCTATGGGATCTGTGACATCATACTGCAGTCAGCTTGTCGGGTCATTCTCAGCAGTTAAAATGCTGTAAAAAAAAAAGCACAAAAACAAGGGCGGAGTAGCTTTTTTTCTCATTTCAAACTTTTTTGTTTTTTAGTACACTCAGTACTCCAAAATGATGCCATTTAAAAACTACAGCGCACCCCCACATCTCAACAACAAACAAATGAGCCCTGTCTGGGAGAAGAAGACAGCGGCCTATGGGTGACTACCCTGCCCCCCATGCTCCTGGCTGCCAGGTTATGCCCCGCCATATAGTGACCAGGGTGCAGGTGGTCACGCACCGCCCAGTAACGAGGAAGCACACAAAGATTTATACTTCTTTAATGTCAAATGTACTTTACAAATGGTGATGACAAGAAGCTGCGGGGATATAATATACACGGACACACGTCATGGACACGACTCAGGGGCCTCCGCTGCCTCTTTGGGAAACTTTTTTTTTTCATTTTGAGATTTAGCTTGTTTTTTTTTTCCTTCTTTGTTTCAACAAAACATCAAAATTTCCACAAACTCCCCGACCATAAAAAAAAGGTAGAAAATAAATAGAAAATCCCACTGGATCCTCCGCGACCACCATGGCCAAAGCTGGAACAGAGCGGCACAAAAAAAATAAAAAAAGTGTCCCATTAACCCTTTGTGGATTAGGCTGCATTGCTACCATTGGCGGAGGTCATGTGACCACCATACAGGTCGGCAGGCACATCAGGGGCTCAGTATGGTTTCATTTCCAGAGGTGACACCCATCCCCTTCCACTGCTGTGGGCTCAGGCACCAGGTTACGGAGGGGCCATAATGGTAAGAAATATATTCAGTTAGTCTATAATATCCGCTGCGGTGCACACGTGGAAGGCTGGAAGCTTAGACCCCTCAGGGATGACACTCGGTGCTTGGTGTCCTCCGGATCTAGGGCCTCCCTCATCAACCTGCACAGCACATATTCCAGGGAGATCCAGCCACAACATGTTCTGACCTCTGATCACCATGTTACAGATCCTGCATTACCCTCCAGAGCTGCGCTCACAGTTCTGCAGCTCCCTGCAGTGTCTGCACAGAGCTTATTATTCTGGGAATTGTCATCTTTCCACCAGTTTTTACACATTCTGTATATGAACACAATATGGTGCCTAGAGGTGAACATATAGAACGCGCCCAGAGTGCAGGCGCCGACTGCTGACTGGGAGACAGCTCCAATGGCTGATAACAGGGGACCGTATTCTCCTGTCCTACAGTCATCCTCTCCCCTGAAATCGCCACATGCACATGTTCAGATGCGCAGCAGGATTCCCCGGAGCTGTAATACAATCAGTGAGGTTTCGTATGTGTGGCTCGCCCCGGCAGAGAGGAGTTGCAGCTCTGAAGGAGCTCATACCCCTCCTCCATGACAGCTGCCAAGGATCCGGGTCAGTAACTCGTGTCAAACTGCCACCCAGCAGGTCACCATGTTAACGTCCTAATTCATTTCCTGCCGTCTCCAATACATATCTAATAGAATCAATTTCATACTGTTAACCGTTCCCTCGCCAGGGCACGCCGGCAGCTAGAAGCCAGCACTTTGAATTGCAGATGATTCCCTCCAGCGTTACAAGGGTCAATGTAAATGTGCGGCCACGGCTGACTGCACCCACAAGCTGCCAGTGGCTCAGCTGGGCGCCCGCCCCGGGAGTAGAGGCTGATGCTCCAGAATAAATCTATAGGAGCCAGACACAAAAAGTAGGAAATAAGGACCAGGGAGTTGGGGGCCGTGGTTATAACACCCCGGAAAATACGGAGACCGCGTGTGACTACTCTAACCTGAGCCGGGGGCACAAGGGGTCTCAATGTCCTACAACCCTGGAGCTCGATCGATTTCCATACAAACAATGCAAAAACACGGAAGTGTGCGCGGTATTTTCACAAGGTTTGCGGAAGTGCCTGTATGAAAACCGGAGGCTCCAAAGTGTCGCCCCGAGGACCAATCACAGGCTGGGATTATATATCCATTTTCACCCTTGTACCAGGTTGCTGTGGGTGACAGGTCTCATTACCAGGCTCCGGCTCCCAGTACGCGGAATACAGCGGGATAGGGTGTCAGGAAACGTAAATGGAGAAGCATTATACCTCAGATGTGAACCTGCAGCCCCTGGGCACAATACATGTCACCCTCCATAGACTCCAATGGTGCTAAGAACACACTTTTTTTTTTTCCGTCTTTTCTGGAACAGGAAGCAGCAGGAAAATATTAAGTCGATTACTGGCACGAGCCGCACGTAACAGCGAAAGTCGACGCGTCCAGAGCCTGAGCCTCCAGCAATGCTCAACCCAACTGCTATCACATGGACCATTACAGCATCACACAGCTGGTCATTAGACCCAGCACCGGCCTGGGAGGGGTTAATCCAGCTCCAAGAAGGGGGCGGCTGGCGTCCTGCCACCCCCATGATCCTGCACACTGGAACGGCACAGGTACGCGGCATTTGCTGGGCAAATAGATTTCCAAACAAAAAATGTTAATAAAAAAAAAAAATAATAATAAAAACCCTAAAATAAATTACATTTACACATTTTAGACCCATTTCTGGCAGGAAAAATAAAATCCTCCTGCCCCAAGGAATCCCCGCGCCCCCCTCCCCCCCCACTGGGTATCATGGAGTCCCTTCAGTTTATACGTGACGTTGTAAACATAGGATTTATATTACATGTGCTTCGCATTTCTGTCAGTTTTCTTCTTTTCCCTGCTTTTCTCACACACACAAAAAAAATATAGAAATCACAAACTGCAGGTGAGGGGAGAGCGGTGGGGGTCATCTGTACAAGCCTGCGCCCGGACAGCGTCACTGATCAGTTTTCGGTGCAGTTGGAGGGACAATGTAAACTAAAAAGAATGATGGGAGTTGTGGTGCATCAAGTCCTCGAAAATTCAGAGATTAACATTAAAAATCAGCAGCAGGTACAGGGAGAAGAGAAAACGTGGAGAGTGCTGCGGGGGCAGGGATCTGGCGTCTCCCCCGGTAGTGCTGACTGGAGGTGAAGATCTGGAAGCCACAGAAGTCCAGCAAAGGCTTGTTCTTTGTTTTACAGTTTTATTTGCTCCACTACAGTTAAAAATGTCTTAAGCTTCCAAATCTTCCTCGGTCACATTACAGACCCAGGTGAGGCCTCCGACTCCGGAAAACGGAGGCGCGAGGACAACCGGGGTGAGTCTTGAACGAGGCTGGAGCAAGGTCAGTGCCTCTACCTTTCACAAGTAGACGCGCCTGAGGTCCCCGGGTGATGTTATGGTGTTACATTGCGGGCACAGCTTCTTGGCTCCCTGCAACGAAGACAAAACGTCAGGACACCGGCAAAAATATAAAATATAGAGGGTGAAGTACCCCCCCCCCCCCCCAATATCCCAATATGGCTGCCATGCCAGCATCAAAGAGCTCTTCACATAGAGCAACCAAATCTGCTTTTATGTAGTGATGGGGGCGGGTAGACATGAGAGCGACACTGCGACATTGGGGCGGGGGATTATCAGACATGAGAGCGGCACTGCGACATTGGGGCGGGGGATTATCAGACATGAGCGGCACTGCGACATTGGGGCGGGGGATTATCAGACATGAGAGCGGCACTGCGACATCGGGGCGGGGGATTATCAGACATGAGAGCGGCACGGCGACATTGGGGCGGGGGATTATCAGACATGAGAGCGGCACTGCGACATTGGGGCAGGGGATTATCAGACATGAGAGCGGCACTGCGACATCGGGGCGGGGGATTATCAGACATGACAGCGGCACGTTGACTACGGCTGGGGAGGCCTAGACACGAGAGCGGCACTGCGACATTGGCGCGGGTAGACATGAGAGCGGCACTGCGACATTGGGGCGGGTAGACATGAGAGCGGCACTGCGACATTGGGGCGGGGGATTATCAGACATGAGAGCGGCACTGCGACATCGGGGCGGGGGATTATCAGACATGACAGCGGCACGTTGACTACGGCTGGGGAGGCCTAGACATGAGAGCGGCACTGCGACATTGGGGCGGGGGATTATCAGACATGAGAGCGGCACTGCGACATTGGGGCGGGGGATTATCAGACATGAGAGCGGCACTGCGACATTGGGGCGGGGGATTATCAGACATGAGAGCGGCACTGCGACATCGGGGCGGGGGATTATCAGACATGAGAGCGGCACGTTGACTACGGCTGGGGAGGCCTAGACATGAGAGCGGCACTGCGACATTGGGGCGGGGGATTATCAGACATGAGAGCGGCACTGCGACATTGGGGCGGGGGATTATCAGACATGAGAGCGGCACTGCGACATTGGGGCGGGGGATTATCAGACATGACAGCGGCACGTTGACTACGGCTGGGGAGGCCTAGACATGAGAGCGGCACGGCGACATCGGGGCGGGGGATTATCAGACATGACAGCGGCATTGCGACATTAGGGCGGGTAGACATGAGAGCGGCACTGCGACATTAGGGCGGGGGATTATCAGACATGACAGCGGCATTGCGACATTAGGGCGGGTAGACATGAGAGCGGCACGGCGACATCGGGGCGGGGGATTATCAGACATGACAGCGGCATTGCGACATTAGGGCGGGTAGACATGAGAGTGGCACTGCGACATAGGGGCGGGGGATTATCAGACATGACAGCGGCACGTTGACGTCGGCCGGGGAGGCCTAGATATGACAGCAGCATGGCGACATATTGGGGGGGTGGGGGAAGACAGGACAGCGGCACTGCGACATCGGGGCGGGGGATTATCAGACATGACAATGGCACGTTCACTTCGGCCGGGGAGGCCTAGACAGGACAGCGGCACTGCGACATTGGGGCGGGTAGAAATGAGAGCGGCACTGCGACATCGGGGCGGGGGATTATCAGACATGACAGCGGCATTGTGACATTAAGGCGGGTAGACATGAGAGCGGCACTGCGACATAGGGGCGGGGGATTATCAGACATGAGAGCTGCACTGCGACATTGGGGCGGGGGATTATCAGACATGAGAGCGGCACGTTCACTTCGGCCGGGGAGGCCTAGATATGACAGCAGCATGGCGACATATTGGGGGGGTGGGGGAAGACAGGACAGCGGCACTGCGACATCGGGGCGGGGGATTATCAGACATGACAACGGCACGTTCACTTCGGCCGGGGAGGCCTAGACAGGACAGCGGCACTGCGACATTGGGGCGGGTAGAAATGAGAGCGGCACTGCGACATTGGGGCGGGGGATTATCAGACATGACAGCGGCACATTGACTTCGGCCGGGGAGGCCTAGACACGAGAGCGGCACTGCGACATTGGGGCGGGTAGAAATGAGAGCGGCACTGCGACATCGGGGCGGGGGATTATCAGACATGACAGCGGCACATTGACTTCGGCCGGGGAGGCCTAGACACGAGAGCGGCACTGCGACATTGGGGCGGGTAGAAATGAGAGCGGCACTGCGACATCGGGGCGGGGGATTATCAGACATGACAGCGGCATTGTGACATTAAGGCGGGTAGACATGAGAGCGGCACTGCGACATAGGGGCGGGGGATTATCAGACATGAGAGCTGCACTGCGACATAGGGCGGGGGATTATCAGACATGACAGCGGCACGTTGACTACGGCTGGGGAGGCCTAGACATGAGAGCGGCACTGCGACATTGGGGCGGGTAGAAATGAGAGCGGCACTGCGACATTGGGGCGGGGGATTATCAGACATGACAGCGGCACGTTGACGTCGGCCGGAGAGGCCTAGATATGACAGCAGCATGGCGACATATTGGGGGGGTGGGGGAAGACAGGACAGCGGCACTGCGACATCGGGGCGGGGGATTATCAGACATGACAACGGCACGTTCACTTCGGCCGGGGAGGCCTAGACAGGACAGCGGCACTGCGACATTGGGGCGGGGGATTATCAGACATGACAGCGGCACATTGACTTCGGCCGGGGAGGCCTAGACAGGACAGCGGCACTGCGACATTGGGGCGGGTAGAAATGAGAGCGGCACTGCGACATCGGGGCGGGGGATTATCAGACATGACAGCGGCATTGTGACATTAAGGCGGGTAGACATGAGAGCGGCACTGCGACATAGGGGCGGGGGATTATCAGACATGAGAGCTGCACTGCGACATTGGGGCGGGGGATTATCAGACAGGACAGCGGCACTGCGACACAGGGGCGGGGGATTATCAGACATGAGAGCTGCACTGCGACATAGGGGCGGGGGATTATCAGACATGAGAGCTGCACTGCGACATTGGGGCGGGGGATTATCAGACATGACAGCGGCACATTGACTTCGGCCGGGGAGGCCTAGACAGGACAGCGGCACTGCGACATTGGGGCGGGTAGAAATGAGAGCGGCACTGCGACATCGGGGCGGGGGATTATCAGACATGACAGCGGCATTGTGACATTAAGGCGGGTAGACATGAGAGCGGCACTGCGACATAGGGGCGGGGGATTATCAGACATGAGAGCTGCACTGCGACATTGGGGCGGGGGATTATCAGACAGGACAGCGGCACTGCGACACAGGGGCGGGGGATTATCAGACATGAGAGCTGCACTGCGACATAGGGGCGGGGGATTATCAGACATGAGAGCTGCACTGCGACATTGGGGCGGGGGATTATCAGACAGGACAGCGGCACTGCGACACAGGGGCGGGGGATTATCAGACATGAGAGCTGCACTGTGACATTGGGGCGGGGGATTATCAGACATGAGAGCTGCACTGTGACATTGGGGCGGGGGATTATCAGACAGGACAGCGGCACTGTGACATTGGGGCGGGGGATTATCAGACAGGACAGCGGCACTGTGACATTGGGGCGGGGGATTATCAGACATGACAGCAGCACGTTGACTTCGGCCGGGGAGGCCTAGACAGGACAGCGGCACTGCGACATTGGGGGAAGACAGGACAGCAACATTAGGGGGGAGTGAGGGCAGTATAGTACAGGTTCCCTTTAAATGTCTGTGTCAACAAGAAGGGGACACGTTGTCAGACTCAGTAGTGCAGCCTCAGGCTTTCTTTAGGTCTCCTTTAATAACTTGTTTTGCAATCACTAATTTGGAGTAAGAACCATCTTTATTAACCCATTATTAGCATCTCACCACAGCTGGACCACCAACCAGGAGGATCCGGCCAGCTGTAATCCGGTGTATTACCCCCCCCCCCCCCCCCCCCGCTCCCCTCCTCCGCCAGTGCCGGAGCCCAAATCTGCACCCACGGGCCATAACGTGGCTTCATAACCTCCCGCACCTGTCCTTTCAGACCATTTTATTTATTTAGGGCGAGATATTTGCTCTTTTCATCATCTCACATATAAAAATGCTTTCCTTCTGCAAACGATTCTGCGTCTCCCCTTCAAGCCCATTAAAATCTAAATGGTTTATTGCAAGATGGAAAGAGACCGGAGGAAAAGGAAAGCCTTTGTTATGGCGGATGTCAGCGCACCATCGCCACGCGGGCCGCCCTGCTGCTCGCCATTAGGTGGGTGCATTAATTACCATATAGGGCTTTATTATCCAAGCTTTTCACTTTCATGTGACGCCACAGATCCGACCCACGTCAAAATACAGCTGCAGTGCAGATATGTATAGAAAGAGGGGGTGACCTGTAAGGTAAAGTAAGGGCCAGAGAGTCGGGGGTCTCTGGAAGAGGTACAGAGAATTAGGGAAAGGGAGAGAGAGAGAGGTACAGGGCATTAAGAGGGGCAGAGAGAGAGTCGGGGGTCTCTGGAAGAGGTACAGGGCATTAAGAGGGGCAGAGAGAGAGTCAGGGGGGTCTCTGGAAGAGGTACAGGGCATTAAGAGGGGCAGAGAGAGAGAGTCGGGGGTCTCTGGAAGAGGTACAGAGAATTAGGGAAAGGGAGAGGTACAGAGCATTGGGGGGGGGGGGGGGCAGAGAGAGAGTCAGGGGGGTCTCTGGAAGAGGTACAGGGCATTAAGAGGGGCAGAGAGAGAGTCGGGGGTCTCTGGAAGAGGTACAGGGCATTACGAGGGGCAGAGAGAGAGTCAGGGGGTCTTTGGAAGAGGTACCAGGCATTAGGGGGCCATAGAGAGAGGGGTAAAGGGCAGGCTTAACGAGATTACACACACCGACTTTGATCAAGACACAAAAGCACCAAGGCGTTCCAAGGCTTTTTACGGCCGTCTTCAGGCTACGTTTTAATGGCTACATTAGTAGCACGCTATTTCAGGCTGGGAGGACTGGTTTCATAAATCGAGGGTCTGAGAGGTGGGGGGCGGCTGCTGGAACACATGAGAGGATGCTTATTAATTGTTTCCCAGCACAAGTGCCAAGATCCTTGCTGTGTGTTTCTTATCCCCAGGCTGGGAGTGCTGGCCTGATTACAATGTGGCCAGAACATGGCTGCCTATAGCACCCCCATAGTAACCATACGCGAGGCGAGTAGCGGTACCGCACATGCTGACTGCTGGGGGAGCTATTCTGCAACAGATCGTTATGGATGGTAGGTCAGGGATTGGCAGATCTAATGAAAGCGCTGGTAATGCCGAGCACCGTCACTGCAATTACAGCCACAGCAGTCACACCACTAGGGGCAGCAGGGAGCACTCGGCACTGGACCAGACACCCCTCCCCTTTTTGGTGTTATGTCAAATAGAAAAGTCCTTGAAGACTTCTGTAACCCCCGGCGGCCATCAGGAGCGTCTTAGCCTCAGCATGCAAACCATGAAAACGCCAAGATAATGATGGGAGCAGTTATGTGGCGGAGAAGAGACCAGCAATGAGCAGATAATCTGTCCGGGGGAATCGTCGCTTATAAAAGAGTAAGCAGATTTTCTCTTCTGTCATTAGCGGCCAGAACTGGCCCAGAAATAGACGACCCCCCCCCCCCTTCCTCCCGATACGATAATGGCCCCCAGCCTTACCAGAGTGCGCAGCCAGCATTCCTCGCAGTGCACGTGCCAACACTGAATGGACGTCAGGGGCATTGTGTAGGAATCCTGGCGAGGAGAGAGGAGAGAATTAGAAACCGCACATTAACCCTTAGGAGGCAGTAATGAATTACCACGTAAACGCCATGTAAGATCCATGAAAGCACAGACACCAAGAATCTGAGGCGTGACAGCCTGTGCCCCCCACTAGGCAGGGCCTGGGACCCCGGAACTGCTGCCTTCATCACCCACCACGGGGCCCGATCTCTAGCCGATGAGCTGCTTGTCCTCCCTGCATCCTGTGGCCACCCACAGAAATGTCGCACTTACCATGCAGATGAGGCATTTGTAGCGGTCCCCTCGGGATAGTTGTCTTTCCAGTTCCCGGATACGCGCCTTTAACGCTTCAAACGTCGTCACTGCCGATTGTTCTGTGATCCTGAGAATAAAAAATAAATAAAAATTCAAATAACCCCAAATTTTTTGACCAATAGAAAGGCGAGTACATAATACAACTGACTACACGGCAGCAACGGCCACTGCTCATTAAAACCAAGACTAAAGCAACGCAGCCGCGGAAAGCGAATGCTCATCAAACAGTGAGGGACACAAAGCCCCGAGCGGAGCGGCCGTCCGTCCAGACACCGCTGCGCTGATAGAATTACCATGGAGCACAATGGCAATCAATAGCCGGACTGCGGATCAAGGCGCTAGTTAGCTGGAAAATTAAGGCGCTGCTCGCTGCGTCACGCTGCAGGGAGCCGGGACAAATCAATGGCGGGGTATTGATTTAGTTATTATCACTTCATACGCTCACAGACATTGTTAAATATCCATTTATTAACCAGCGAAGGGAACCATGAGCGAGGAGCCCTCAGATCAGGGCCCTTCATCTGCTGCTAATCAAAAGAGCGCCGAGACCCCGAGACAAGGGAAGGCTTCACATCGCTGCTTCCGCTTACCCCCTGCTGCCTGCAAACTAGGCTAAAATCCCACGCCCGCCGCTCCCCTCATCTCAACATGCCGGTAGAAATCGTAGGAATCACAGGACTAACATGGCAGGCGGCCGCTTAACCCTGTTCATGCCAGGTCGACTGAGGGATCAGGGAGAATGCAAACCATACTCCATCCAACAGCGGCCAAAAACCCATCATCCCCCACTGTCATACCTGACCGAGATCTATAGTGATTCACACGCCTAATACTACCCGAACAGCGTCCTGCCTGTGTATAATGTCTGAGAGGTTGTCACAGCCCCGCCCCCTGCTGATGACATCACTGAAAAGGTTACAGTTGTGTTTTATTGCTTGAAACATTATCCATGAGGGTGAGGCAGGACACACTCCCCCGGGGGCGTGCAGATATACCGGGGTGCGGAGATTCATCACGCCGCCCCCAGCACCCACATCAGCACAAGGCGCGGAGCCGCCCGACCTCATTTATCATAAGTTTACTTCTAGCCACATCTTTGTTGCTCAAAATTAAATTGAGCAATCTCAGCGCAGTCCCCAAGGAGCGCTGCAAGGAGCTCCGTTAATTAAATTATCTCAGAATTTGCAGCAGCGAATCTTAATTGACTCTGGATTGTGCTTTAGATGACACAAGGACTGGGGAGGACGACAGATCCTGCGGATACGGATCATCCACGGCAGAATCAGAAGAGACTTTCCAATATACAACTGGTCTCCCCCCCCATTTCTGAGCCGCTGCAGCTCGGAAACATCCTGCTTGCTCTGGGGTTTCCATGGTACCAGCAACAGACTAATCCCACTTCCTGTCATGTGACTTGATCTCATCAAAAAACATTACAGGTCTATGGAGCAGTTCTCCCCAATCTTTGGTTCTCCAGCTGCTGCAAAACAAACTCCTAGCAAGCCCTGCACCACAGGAGGAGAGCACGGATGCTGCCATGGTAACCCCAGAGCAAGCACAATACTCCCATATTACACCTAAGCATGGCTCTGTGCACGCTCACATTCTGGCAAAAATGGTGGACACATCACAGCAGCCAGCTGCACTATTTAGACCGGTGAAATGACGGACATTTCTCTGCTTTCATGACAACATAGATGTGTAAAGTTTTGTAGGATTCACCTCCATCTTCTGTTCAGACCGTCACACACATCCGTGGAACACAGTCCGCGAGATACCGGACTGGCATCCTGCTTAGCGCACGCTCGTATGTTCTATAGCAACCAATGACGCCGTGCGCTCCTGCACTAAGCAGGATGCCAGTCCGGTATCTCGCAGACAGTGTTCCACGGACGTGTCAATGAAGCCTTAGACCCACTCACACAGCTGAAGATAGCCTACGCTGATACACTGTAACAAGCCCATCAGCTGTGTCAGCAGGTGAACCACACAATACCTGAGCTTTGAACTCCGAGCTGAACCCGGGATGGGAACATATCCCCTACAGACTTAGGCTCTCCGTTCCCCACCCCAGTTTCCGGGTAATTATGTCGGCGCTGCATGTGAATAGGGGCCTAGGTGGCAGGTTTGGCAGAGGCTGCGCTATCAGCACCGCAGGACGCAGCTTCCTCCTAATCCAAATAATTATTAGTGTTGCCCGAAGGTCTTCCAGCGCCGCGAGAGGCGATGACAAGCCTGGCAGCAGAGGCTGGAATTTTAGGTAGACAAACAGGAGGAGGGTAACATTAAGCTGCTCCTCCGAGTGCGAGCGCGATCTGCTGGAAAATCCAAGTGCCATCCAGAAAACCCCACGCACGGCGGCCATCCAGGACGAAGCACACGAAACCAAGACACCTCCCAAAGTCAGGAGCAGAAGGTTCAAGGCAACCTGCACAAGGGTCTGATCTCAGCATCTGCGCACCCCAATCAGTGCAGGTAGCAGCAACAATCAACATTTAAAAGCTGCAGTGTACAGCACGGGGGAGAAACAGCATCCGTACCCAATCATCTCATGTTGTGCTGCCACAATGCCCTCAGTCTGTTCCACTGATGCTTTTCCAGCTGGTCGATCAGCCCCAGAGACAGTTCTGGAATAACTGGGCCATGACCTGTGAAGATGGCAGCCGAGGACCGGCTATGTTCACAGACAACATCTCTGGCAGGGATTCGTTTCTCCCTTGTGATGACGGGAGCGAGGTCCTGGGATGTCGATTCAGTGCCAGGAATTAATGAACCCAGGAACTTTACCTCGACCACGTCACAGACTGGAGATTAGTCTTTTCTGACCTGTACCCTGGACGGTGAAGACTACTTCAACATGGTGGCGTCCCAACAGGGGACAGAAGGGGGTGGTCATACTGGCATACCATGTAGTCCCTGGTCTTGGGTGAGGGTGCCCTGCCTTCTTATATAGTGTGTGGAGAGACCGCTCTCTACCAATACCTTACAGACCCTGAGTGTGAAGGGATTATCAAGTTTTTAGAAAACTGCAAAAAAAATAAAAAATAATAATCCAGGGTCACACTCTAATCCCTGCACAAACAGCAGGAGGTCGGAGCTGATCGGCCGACCACTATTCAGGGTCCTGTGCATGTTCAGCCAATGGCAGGCGGTGACGGCGACAAGCCTCCCTAGCATCGCGGGTGACACTAGGGAGGCTCATCCCAGTCACTGCCGACCATTGACTGCCCCCCTCCCTGACACCGGATGTTTTCATCCGCTCACGGGGAGACGCAGTGGCGGCTGTGCAGGGACCAGGAGCGATGTGGGTGCCGGGGAGCCAGATAAGGCCACTTTCACACTAGGATTTTGCTGGATCCGTCATGGATCAGCAGAAACGCTTCCGTTACTGATAATACAACCGTCTGCAACCGTTATGAACGGATCCGGATGTATTATCTGTAACATAGCCAAGACGGATCAGTCATGAACTCAATGGGGGACGGATCCCTTTTTCTATTGTGTCAGAGAAAATGGATCCGTCCCTATTGACTTGCATTGTGGGTCATGACGGATCCGTCTTGCTCCGCATCCCAGGACGGAAAAAAAAAAACGCAGCATGCTGCTCTCTGCTATGAGAATGGAACGCATTTTGGAGAATTGTGTTCTGTTCAGTTACGTTTTGTCCCCATTGACATTGAATGGGGACAAAACGGAAGCGTTTTTTTTCCGGTATTGAGACCGTATGACGGATCTCAATACTGGAAAATATTAACACTAGTGTGAAAGTAGCCTAAGTAGAATCAGTGCGAGTGGCCCGGGCATATCCTGCCTGTAATGATACCACCTCTGTGTATAGATAAGACAGGATCCACAATTCACAATGGGTGACTTTCAGAGCTCATCTACTCCACCTCGCTGTACAATGTCCTCTGCACGGAGCATGCCCCGAAGACTCTCCAATACATGTCAACGAGGTCCCCTCCTGACCATTGTGTCTATGGCCCATGGGGCTGTTGTAAAGCAATTTTCTTAAAGGGGCGTCTGTCTCCTCCATATGGCCATATACAGCGCTTACATGGCTCTGTAGCAAAACCTATACAGTATGGTAACGGTGCCCGTGTTCTTTTCTTTAGACTTGCACCAGCAGGAAAAAACGAAGTTTAATTAATATGCAAATGAGCGCTCGCAGGCGCCCAGGGGCGGCGTTCAGTGTGCAGGCGCCCAGGGGCGGCGTTCAGTGTGCAGGCGCCCAGGGGCGGCGTTCAGTGTGCAGGCGCCCAGGGGCGGCGTTCAGTGTGCAGGCGCCCAGGGGCGGCGTTCAGTGTGCAGGTGCCCAGGGGCGGCGTTCAGTGTGCAGGCGCCCAGGGGCGGCGTTCAGTGTGTAGGTGCCCAGTCTGCGCTGCCTTCTTTTCACTTTACTCCTCCCCAGCCTCTGCCTTTGCCCGCCCGCCAAGTCTCTTGCCTCATCGATAGGGCAAAGCAAGAGGCTGGGGAGGAGTAAAGTGAAAAGAAGGCAGCGCAGCCTGGGCACCTACACACTGAACGCCGCCCCTGGGCACCTACACACTGAACGCCGCCCCTGGGCACTTGCGAGCGCTCATTTGCATATGAATTAAACTTCGTTACAATCCTGCATAGTTTTGCTACAGAGCCATGTAAGGGCTCTTTCACACTTGCGTTGTCCAGATCCGGCGTGTACTCCACTTGCCGGAGGTGCCCGCCGGATCCGTAACAACGCAAGTGAACTGAAAGCATTTGAAGACGGATCCGTCTTCAAAATGCGTTCAGTGTTACTATGGCAGCCAGGACGCTATTAAAGTCCTGGTTGCCATAGTAGGAGCGGGGAGCGGGGGAGCAGCATACTTACAGTCCGTGCGGCTCCCGGGGCGCTCCAGAATGACGTCAGAGCGCCCCATGCGCATGGATGACGTGATCCATGCGACACGTCATCCATGAGCGTGGGACGCCCCGACGTCACTCTGAAGCGCCCCCGGAGCCGCACGGACGGTAAGTATACTGCTCCCCCGCTCCCCACTACACTTTACCATGGCAAACAGGACTTTAGCGTCCCGGCAGCCATGGTAACCATTCAGAAAAAGCTAAACGTCGGATCCGGTAATGCGCCGAAACAACGTTTAGCTTAAGGCCGGATCCGGATCAATGCCTTCCAATGGGCATTAATTCCGGATCCGGCCTTGCGGCAAGTGTTCAGGATTTTTGGCCGGAGCAAAAAGCGCAGCATGCTGCGGTATTTTCTCCAGCCAAAAAACGTTCCGTTCCGGAACTGAAGACATCCTGATGCATCCTGAACGGATTTCTCTCCATTCAGAATGCATTAGGATAAAACTGATCAGGATTCTTCCGGCATAGAGCCCCGACGACGGAACTCTATGCCGGAAGAAAAGAACGCAAGTGTGAAAGAGCCCTAAGTGCTGTATATGGCCATATGGAGGTGACAGACGCCCTTTAATGCTTTCTAAATGCTGTTAAGAATGGCTCAGGCAAGATGGCCGCCCCCATAACAATGTGGGGGAAATAAAAATAAACAATCAGAAAATAAAAACAGATTAGAAAAAAAAAGGAGACGTGCCACTATCTGGTTTACTAGGAGTTACATTTTTTGGTGAGACATTTCTTTTAAATAAGTCTTTATGACTCTCAGTAGTTCAGAGATCAGGGTTATTAGATGACCGACACAAAGTGAAAGCACCAGTCACACAGCTAGAGAAACAGGTAACTCTTTGTGACAGAACGGCTCAATATTTTTAATAAATACCGATTGAAAAAAAAATTTTAGCCAAAAAAAAAAAAAAAAAAAAAAAAAAAAAAGGAGTAAAATGCAAATCATAAATGAAAAAATAAATAAAAATATTGTCTCCAAAAGGTGTACATAGCCTTTAATATTGCATATGATGTAGTGGGAAGCTAGTGTAAAAAAAAATAACAAAAAAATAAATAAAACAATATGGGGTGAAACTAGAAAAAAAAAAATTCAATTCAGCCACAGTTTGATGTTTGTTTTTTTACACGGTTCCCTATGAGATAAAACTGACCTGTTCCCTTCATTCTCCGGTCAGTACGATTACAGAGATACCACATTTATATTGTTTTATAGGTTTTGTTTTTACAGCATTCTCTATGAGATAAAACTGACCTGTTCTCTTCATTCTCCGGTCAGTACGATTACAGAGATACCACATTTATATAGTTTTATAGGTTTTGTTTTTACAGCGTTCCCTATGAGATAAAACTGACCTGTTCCCCTCATTCTCCGGGTCAGTACGATTACAGTGACACCACATTTATATAGTTTTATGGGTTTTGTATTTACAGCGTTCTCTATGAGATAAAACTGTCCTATTCCCCTCATTCTCCGGGTCAGTACGATTACAGAGATACCACATTTATATAGTTTTATGGGGTTTGTATTTACAGCATTCTCTATGAGATAAAACTGACCTGTTCCCTTCATTCCCTGGGTCAGTACGATTACAGTGATACCACATTTATATAGTTTTATGGGGTTTGTTTTTACAGCGTTCCCTATGAGATAAAACTGACCTGTTCCCTTCATTCTCCGGTCAGTACGATTACAGTGATACCACATTTATATAGTTTTATGGGTTTTGTGTTTACACCGTTCCCTATGAGATAAAACTGACCTGTTCTCTTCATTCTCCGGTCAGTACGATTACAGTGATACCACATTTATATAGTTTTATGGGTTTTGTTTTTACAGCGTTCCCTATGAGATAAAACTGACCTGTTCTCTTCATTCTCCGGTCAGTACGATTACAGTGATACCACATTTATATAGTTTTATGGGTTTTGTGTTTACACCGTTCCCTATGAGATAAAACTGACCTGTTCTCTTCATTCTCCGGTCAGTACGATTACAGAGATACCACATTTATATAGTTTTATGGGTTTTGTTTTTACAGCGTTCTCTATGAGATAAAACTGACCTGTTCCCCTCATTCTCCGGGTCAGTACGATTACAGTGATACCACATTTATATAGTTTATGGGTTTTGTATTTACAGCGTTTCCTATGAGATAAAACTGACCTGTTCTCTTCATTCTCCGGTCAGTACGATTACAGTGATACCACATTTATATAGTTTTATGGGTTCTGTTTTTACAGCGTTCCCTATGAGATAAAACTGACCTGTTCTCTTCATTCTCCGGGTCAGTACGAT
Organism: Bufo bufo; assembly: GCF_905171765.1. Taxonomy (NCBI): domain Eukaryota; kingdom Metazoa; phylum Chordata; class Amphibia; order Anura; family Bufonidae; genus Bufo; species Bufo bufo. Next base: position 226,933,462 of record NC_053397.1, read on the forward strand.
TACAGTGATAACACATTTATATAGTTTTATGGGCTTTGTTTTTACAGCGTTCCCTATGAGATAAAACTGTCCTGTTCTCTTCATTCTCCGGGTCAGTACGATTACAGTGATACCACATTTATATAGTTTTATGGGTTTTGTTTTTACACTATTCCCTATGAGATAAAACAGACCTGTTCCCTTCATTCTCTGGGTCAGTACGATTACAGAGATACCACATTTATATAGTTTTATGGGTTTTGTTTTTACACTATTCCCTATGAGATAAAACAGACCTGTTCCCTTCATTCTCTGGGTCAGTACGATTACAGAGATACCACATTTATATAGTTTTATGGGTTTTGTTTTTACACTATTCCCTATGAGATAAAACTGACCTGTTCTCTTCATTCTCCGGGTCAGTACGATTACAGTGATACCACATTTATATTGTTTTTCTGCCATTTTAAAGGGACTCTGTCACCACTTTCTAACCCCCCCTTTTAAAAGTATTGTTCTCTCCGTGGCGCCCTTGTGATTACAAAGGTGTTGTTATAACATAAATTCGCCGTCTCGTTTTGATAAAAATACCTTTTATCTAACCTGTCAATCTTGTGGATAAGGTGCCCAGGGCGTTTCTGAAGGTCTGAAGCTGCCGCCCGCCGCCGCCCCCGTTGGTGCCCAGCTCCTCCCCTGATCCTTTCAGCGCCGCCTGAATGTAAAGAAATCCGCCTCCGGCTCTCGCTCAGTGCCCCCTCCTCCTTTTGAAAGATCCCGCGCGTGCGCACAGGCCTGTGCCTGATGCGCCCGTGCGGACATTTAGAATCAGCCTCATTGAGCGAAGTGCGCATGCGCGCACTTCGCTCAACCTCCTCATAAGACGAGCACTGCAGCCAGCCACTCAGAGCCTGCGGCTCCATACAGCGCTTGGCAGGCTCTGAGTGGCTGGCTGCAGTGCTCGTCTTATGAGGAGGTTGAGCGAAGTGCGCGCATGCGCACTTCGCTCAATGAGGCTGATTCTAAATGTCCGCACGGGCGCATCAGGCACAGGCCTGTGCGCACGCGCGGGATCTTTCAAAAGGAGGAGGGGGCACTGAGCGAGAGCCGGAGGCGGATTTCTTTACATTCAGGCGGCGCTGAAAGGATCAGGGGAGGAGCTGGGCACCAACGGGGGCGGCGGCGGGCGGCAGCTTCAGAAACGCCCTGGGCACCTTATCCACAAGATTGACAGGTTAGATAAAAGGTATTTTTATCAAAACGAGACGGCGAATTTATGTTATAACAACACCTTTGTAATCACAAGGGCGCCACGGAGAGAACAATACTTTTAAAAAGGGGGGGTTAGAAAGTGGTGACAGAGTCCCTTTAATACCGGGGAAAAGAAATCCATTTTTCCTTTGGATCGCCATATTCTTCCATTTTTGGAGTTCTGTGTATGGAGCCGTGTGAGGGCTCATTTTCTGCAGGGTGATCTGTACTTTTCAGTGATAGCATTTTGATGTGTGTGCGCCTTTTTGATCACTTTTTATAAAAAATTTTTTGGGGAGGTGAAGTGACAAAAAATGCCAAATTGGCCATTTTCTTTCCTTATGCCATTCACAGTATGGGATAAATAATGTTCTATTTTATTAGTACAGGCTCGCGTACGCCCAGCACGGGTCTCTGCTGTTTGAAACCGCAGAAACCTGGCAGCTATGGTACCCGCGGCACATATGAGCGGGTGCCATCTTTAAAGTGGCGCCAACAGGTAGTAACACTGCAGTAGTAAAAACCCATCGAAAAAAAAAAAGAAAAAAATAATTAAACTGTTTTGTACATGGCGTGAAAATAAGTCTCACTAAAGCAATTATGTGTCCCCCAACATGGTAGCAAACCCCCCCCACAGATAAGTAAAGCGTTGAGGCTCTGAACGCAGCGGCACAATGTTATATCATTTCTGATTTAGGCCTCTTTCACACGACTGTATGTATTTTGCAGCCCACAAAAAACGGATTCCGCAAAAAGAGGACATCTGTGTGCATTCTATATTTTGCGGAACAGAACACCGGGCCCCTAATAGAACAGTCGTATCCTGGTCCGTAATGCGGAAAATAATAGGACATGTTCTATTTTTTTTTTACGGAACAGAAATACACAAAAGGAATGCACACGGAGTACCTTCCGTTTTTTTTGCGGACCCATTGAAATGAATGGTTCCGTATACAGTCCGCAAAAAAATGAATGAAAATACGTTCGTGTGCAAGAGGCCTTAGGGTACATTCGCACGACCATATAATTTTATCCGCGTCTGATCCGCATTTTGCGGAATAGATGCGGATCCATTCATTTCTATGGGTGAATAAAATGTCCGCATCCGTGTTTCCACATTTCTAGTTCACAAAAATATGAAGCTTGTACTACTATTGTCCGCACAGATCGGTCCGCAGGCCCATTCAAGTCAATGGATCCGCAAATTGCAGATGACATACAGAATGGTTTCCGTATGTCATCCGTTTTTTGCGGATCCGTTTCCGGATCCTTAATAATTTTTTATATATATTTTTTTCCTTCTGTTATTTTTTTGTGGACCGTAAAAAAACGGAAGACATGCGGAACACCAATGGAAGTCATTTGTCCGCAAAATGCGGACACGCGGTTCCGTTATTTGCGGACCGCAAAACGGAAAGGATTACACGGTCGTGTGAATGTACCCTTATCGTCAGCAATAAAAGTCATGGCTCCTGGAAGAAGTTGATAATGAAAATCGGAAGAGAAAATGCTCGGTCCTGAAGGCTCATAATATGGCTATCCTTAAGGGGTTAAATCCATCCATTTCTTTGAGGTTCCGGGTCCCCCCCCCATGGTGGCTGTAATCCGCGCAGCCCCTTTCCCACAGCAGCCCTCTTTTTCCTTCCACCTGATTAATGATCTTGTCGCGGTGATGGATGACCCACCCCAGCAGATTAGAGTCTCCTGTTCCACCCACCGTCCTCCGCACCCTCCCTCGTCACTTCTGGAGGTCCTGCCACACCAGCGCTGGAAATATTAGAGAATTATTAAATAAACATCCGTACGTCATGTCTCTTCCTATAGCGCTCGCCGCTCGCGCTGCCCTTGTCCTGTTTGCTTTAATGCTGACACCAAACAGCTGGAGTGATTCATGGGGAGGCTGGCGGAGACATTTCGTGTCATACATCATGCCGGGAAGAGCCGTTCCCTGCCGTGACTGAGATAAAGTGATCGACCGCCACCGGCTGGAATGAATTTATGACAACACAAAATTGAGCAAAACAAATGGGAGGTGACCCGGTGGGCAAGTCACCCCGAAACACTTCCTATGGCCCGCAATCTAGTCTGGCGGAAAAAAAAACAAAAAACTGAGCAGTGACAAATTGAATTAAGATCCCGGTCCTGTAACCTCTCCAGCTGCTGCAAAACTACAACTTTCACCATGCCCAGACTAGCCTTTATTAAAAATATTGAGCCGTTCTGTCACAAAGGGTTAACTGTTTTTCTAGCCGTGTGACCGGTGCTTTCACTTTGTTCTGTCATCTAATAACCCTGATCTCTAAACTACGGACAGGTCATAAACACTTATCTGAGCCCCAGCAAGATAAAAACGGAGCTAGAATGATTGTGTATAATGTCAGATCAGAGATAAGGAGCCCGTCAGCTCCAGGTCTGACTGAAAAGAGAGCAAACTCCCACCATGCCCTGACCAGTGCTGCTTGAACTTCAGCTGTAGATGAAAGGGGTTGTCTGGGCTTTTAATATTCATGACCTATATTCAGGATAGGTCATTAATCTCAGATCAGCGGGGGTCCTACATCCAGCACCCCCACCAATCAGCTGTATGAGGAGACTGTGCGCGCAGTGCACACGCGCCGTCTCCCATCTCGCTTCCTGTATGTCTATGGGACAGCAGCAGTTGGCAGGACAAGAGACGGCACGTGCACACTGATCGGCAGGGTCGCTGGGTGTCGGACCCCCGCCGATCTGATATTGATGACCTATCTTGAGGATAGGTCATCAATATTAAAAAGCCTGGACATCCCCTTTAACCACAGCTGGAGAGCCATAGACTGGAGGGTTGGTCCCGCCTGGACACAGGATATGCCACGACGGTCCGACAGGTGCTCTTCTGTTCTCAGAAGTCCCATAGCACATAATGGAGGGAGCTGCGTGTGTGCGGCCACATCACCACTCACGGCAGGGCGTGAACGGGTCCTGCTCTGGAGATAGGAGTGGGTGAGAGGCAGAGATGGGACCATTTATGGCATCTCCTGTGGATGGATGAATGTCCAGACGGGAACAGACCTAACGCCAACTTGCTGAATTCATTGGTAAATTACAGAATTGTGCTTCCGAGCTGCAGACTTTGGTGTGTGGGGATCAATGCTGAGCGAGTGCTGCACGTAAAACGCCTCATTAGTTCTGAGCGGCCGCGCCATGATGTAAGTGCAAGATGCATAATGACTGGGAGTAGATTTTCACAGGGAGGTGATCGTTCAAGAAGAGAGAAGGCGCGGTGACACCGGTGATGAAGCTCGGCTTACCCAACGCATTTGTTTTGGTAAATGTTAATCAGGAGGCTAAACGTGGAACGATCAATAATGGTGCAGTTTACAAAAAAAAGAAAAGAAAAACAGAAAAGTGAGAGTTATGAAAAATGAAGCTGCTCAGGGCCTGGCCTACAGAGCTCGACGCCTCCACCGCTCTCAGCGCCAAACAAGAAAAATGAAACCAATTTAGCTCCAGATTAAGAAACAGAAACTGGAGATGAATCAATTTAGCCTGCCGGGCCGGGTCGCCATATATCACGGCTCAGCGCCGGAGTAGTTAGCGAGCAGATGGTACGTGGTCCCTTCCCCTTTGAATACACATCAGGCTGGAGCTTTGTGATCAATTCATGTCACTGACACTCCTGCACAGATACACCTGGGGCGATGTGTCCGGCCCGGCAGATACACCGAGGATGGGACTATTTATTACAGGAAAATCCAGTCTTCCAAGGATAGTAATAAGAGTCTCTCACGGGACGGAGGACGGATGACTACAGCACGCTGCCGGGACAAGGGTGATAAATGGGGGCACGGCCGCTTTCACTCTATATCAATTGTAAAGAGGAAGGACTGGCGATTTCCTCTGGATGCTCTGTACTACGGACCGGCAGCCACAACATCCTACCCTGAGGGTAAAAACCAGTCTCCATCACACAACACGAGAGGGACGGATTACTAATCACCGAATAGTGGTTTCTAATAGCCTTCGTTACAAAGCATATTCCAGTAAGTGGCTGCCTCACCAAAGACAATCCCTTTAAGGCTACTTTCACTTTCCGCTACTGAGATCTGTCATAGGATCTCAATTGCAGCGGAAAACGCTTCCGTTTTGTCCCCATTCATCGTCAATGGGGATAAAACTGAACGGAATGAAACGGAATGCACCAGTATGCATTCCATTCCGTTTGGTTGCGTCCCCATCGCGGACAGAACACTGCAGGCGGCATTTTTCTCTCCGCGATGTGGTGCAATGGGGACGGATAGAAAACTGATTCGCCCCCCACTGTCTTTCAATGGAGTTCATGACGGATCCGTCTTGGCTATGTTAAAGATAATACAACCGGAGCCATTCATAACGGACGCAGATGGTTGAATCATCATGACGGAAGTTTTTGCTGATCCAAGACGGATCCAGCAAAACCGCTAGTGTGAAAATAGTCTAATATGGGCGATGCCACGGCAGGTCTGGGGTCTGAGACAACTCCTGACAGAAGCCGCGGCACAGTACTGCTCGTCAGCTATATCGTACGTCAGCAGTCCAGAGCCGCCGCTGGTTAGTGACTGCTCTGGCTTCTAGAGGAAGGTCCCATCAAATCCATCTGCCCTAAAAGGACTTGTGGACAGGGTCTATTTAAAGGGGTTATCCAACCTCTATAATAACCCCATGCCCATCATACTTACCCCGTGTCGCTCCTGCTCCACGCACGGTCACTGCGTCTCCCCATCGAGCGGATCAAAACATCCAGCGACAGGGGCCAAGTATAACTTATATGAGGCGTCCGAGCATTAGAGGGGTCATTATAGGGGTTGGATAACCTCTTTAAGATGATGTGCTACTTTAGTAAATCTGTGCCAAAGTATTTTAGAATGTGTCGGAGCCAAAAATCTATCTAAAAACCCTAGAAAGTTCCAGACCTTTCCCCCATACAATGAGAAAACAGCTCCATTTACATGAAACCGGTAACCCCCTTTAAGACAGTGGGTGACCACTCACTTCTCAATGTCGCTGTTCTTGCACGTCTTCTGCATGGCTTCCTGTTTACTGCTCTCCCCGTTACTCGTAGACGGCATTTCTGCAACAAAGTTAGAAAGAAAGTCAATCCAACACAGAGTCCTCACAGGAGAGGGGCCCCCGGACGTGACCACATTTAATCCACGCTGGACGGCGAGGTTTCCCTGGCTGCTCCTCCCAGGGTCTTGCACTTACCGTCGTTGCTCCATTTGGAGAACTCCGTCGTTATTCTGGCGCTGGGTGTTCCACCGCTGTCAGTAAGAAGCAAAAAAATAAAAATCTTTAGAAAAGCTGGAATTTTTGGAGCACTGGTGGAGAGGATTATGGTTGAAAAGATCGGGCATGCTGAAATCCAACTGCCTGACCCTTCTTTCCCCCCATATCGGACATTCATCTAATGTGCATAACCAGCTTAAAGGGGTTGTGCCAAGTTATAAACATATCCCCTGACCTGATAAGAGCCCAGGATGATACACAGCACGCAGTATCTGTCTCCCCCACATGTATGGAGCAGTAGGTGAGCATGTCCACTGCTGCACCATTCATCTCTATAGGACTGCTGGAGATAGCGGAGCCGTGTACTCGCCTGCAGTCCCATAGACATGGAAGAGCAGCGCGCAGTCCACTGCTCTAATCACACGGGGATGCAGCAGACAAGATCGCCTGTTCCTTTGATCCTTCAGGGTCTCAGTGACTGGAACCCCCCCGACAGGTTTAATTTACAAGTTGCCACAACCCCGAGTATGTCCCAGTGGGGGACGCACCTGGGGAGAACAGAAGCCCTTCCGAAGTGTGGAATTGAAGACCGGAGTCTATCACACAGAGGCTGAACTTCATACAATGGCTATGGTTTATTAACCCCTACGGATGGTCTATACAGCTGCGCTCTATCTCCTCCCTCACTTATCACCATCCGGCACATGAAGAATAAGATGGAGGAACAGGTCTCACTTTAGTACTGCACCCCGGAGCGCCTCTCTTTCCTTGGCTTCTCCCGGTTCTTCTCCAGTACATGGGATGACGTCGGCCTCTGTGTACCTAAAGGACAGGTCGTCAAGGAAAACAAGTAATGGAAAGCACCATGGCCGATCAGATCGGAGGGAAAGGTCTCACTGAACGACACAGGAGAACTGGGGGTCATCCACACAAAACTCCTACAAAAGGATACTGTGCTTTTCCATATTCCAGGGTGTCATCCCCGTCAACGTCCAGATCAGCGTCGCTGTCGTGCGTTTCTTTGCCACTACACATTATAAATCCAGTTCCTGAGAAATTAAGCACAAAACACGTTTAACAAGAGTTACTTCATTAACTTAATAACTTGCAATGCAATGGGAAGAGCTCAGCACATCGACTGACATGTATGACAGCCCGCAGATCAGCAGACACATGAGGAAGGTGGAGGTGCTGAAACCATGGACACACCAGGCGGGTACAGAAAGGCGAAGCCCGTGGGGCCCCTCCGGATTACTACAACGATTACACCAAACACAAGAAGCAACCAATGAAATAACGATCCACAATAACGCAGCGCAGCCACTAATTTAATTTGTGAACAGATCATAACGGTGATTAATGGGCTCATAAAGCAATGCACAAGCCGCAGGTGCTGCCCGACAACCATTCCTGGAAGCCAAGGTGAAGCGGCCGACGTTCGGCGTATCCTGCCAGTGTTACACATTTGGTGACAGTTTTAAGCCGTGTCCCCGTGGAGGTTGACCCCTGATTTCCTGCTGTCGCCTCTGTGTGCGCGCCAGTGAAAACGTACAGCAGCTGTTCAAATATTTGACGTCTGAAAGCGCTCAACTCCGAGCCGGTGGCCAAAGCTAGCGTGTATTTGTGAGCAGTTACGAAGAAAGAGAAATGGATTCGGAGCCCATGTCTGTAACGGGCCTTGTTGACAGTGCGCAGCGTCCACCCCATCACCTCCATTGCCAGACATCGCGCAGGAACAGCATGACCTTTGTAAAACTCTGCAATCAACCTGGTTACACGAGCAATACATGTGTACGGATGATCAGAACGGTGACCTGAACAGGAAAATCTAAAGGTCAGAAGCGCAAATCAAAAGAGTCCATCCGGTTACAAGCCGCACAGATGTATAATTGGGATAGAGGCGCAATTGCCTGCGAGACAAGCGCATTTAACAGCCGTCACATCGCACAGGCGCTAATTAATAATTCTTATACTTTTATTTCTTCTAAAAGGAACATAAAAGCCAGAAACAGATGTATCTGTCTGCACGGCCTCCGTAAACATGTCTCGCAGACCTGCGGCACAGCATCAGGGACCTTTCCCTTACAGGCATCACCTTAAAGCTACGGGTACGTCTCAGTTCTGTCTGTGACAAATCCATTGCCTATCACCCAGGAGAAACCACTGCGCTGTGCGGAAGATTCTGCCGTGGACCCGCTCTAGGTTTATCTCTATTGATGGCAGCTAAACCACGAGCAGGCTCCCACTGCGGCTTTGGGTCCAAACAGTAACCCCGCCATCTTCAAGAAGCCAGCGGAAAAACGGTCTCCCACTGAAAACAGCGCAGATTTGGCACAGAAATCTGAACTGAAACCTGCGCCCAACATACCCTTCGGCTCATGATGAACCCTGTGGTGATCAGTGGTCGCTTCCCTTGAAGGATTCTGGGACTCGAGGCTGCACTGCCACTGTCTGAGCCAGGCCTAAGGAGTTCGATGAAGGAGACAAACGTACCCTTTTCGTGTATAATGCGGCAGTCGCGCGGCTGTCAGGGGGCGCCCACTTCTCTGCCCCATTATTTTACTGAGGAGTGAAGTGCAATCTGCTGCTAACTATAAATGGAAAACAAAGGGTCAGAATTTATGTCCGTCCCAATTAATCTACAGAAATTAAAAGGTGCGGAGGGCTGATCCCATCCTGGGCGAGCTCTGCAGAGTAAATAAATAAAGCAGGACGTTCACGGAAAGGATAATAAAGATTGACCCGGGGGCTCGGGGTCCGCACAAACACACAGCACAACAAAGTTGCGGCCTGTCTCCTCGACTGATCGCTCGCAGGCAGAGGCAATTTCAGAAGCTGCGGTGACTGGCACCTCTATAAACCTCCTGACAGTCAGGAGACAAACTCCTCCGATCAATCACAGCGCACCCATCAAGATCACTTACACCCCGCGCCTCTGAGATGGCGGACTCCGGCTGCCTGGCGCAAATCAACTTACCGTTCTGTAACGGAGTGCAGTGACGACCCCCCCCTAACCAATCCCGGATTTACAAGGACAAAACTACATCCTAGCAGAAGACAATTCAGGACTGATCAATAGCAGGAGACCTCCGAGCCACCGACACCTCCTGAAATGCTGACGTGCCCCGCATCTATGTGCCATTGGTATCAATAGCATGATGAAAAGGGCAAGGGGCAATGGAAAAAGAACCAAGGGTTTGCAGGGACGGCTGCAGGTGGTGGGTCCACGTCTAAGCACTAAACCGCAGGTTCCTAGACCCCAAGTAAAACATCATGGAGAGTAAAATCTCCACAATAAAGGGAGCGAGTCACAATTCTGGGGAAATAAGTAGCGCTGACAGGAAGGGGATCAGAGTAGTTTAGCAACTCGGGCAATCAAACACAAAATCTAAAGCAGAAGGGGAAATGTCCGCACCTGAGGACTCAACGCAGCTCCTTACTGAACAGCTGGAAGTCATACACAAGACCCCAAGCCCCACAGCAGCCCCCGGAGCGGCCTCCTTTAAGTAATTAATGACATGCCCAGAGCTTTCTGCTTTTGAAGGGGAGAAGTGAAAATATTCAAGTGTTGAAATGCTAAATTTCATTATGAAGGGAAAAAAAACGCGTCTCTTTAACCCTAAACTAGATTTTTTATGACCCAGCCAGCAGAATGAAATTCCCTGTTAATTTAATCAATTAATCAGCATATTGATTCAAAAGCGGAGCTGGCGGCGAGCCAGGAGTGCGACTCCCCACACCTGCAGCCTCGGCTGTAAAACACAACAAATAATCCGCCGGCTTCTCCTCGCCTGTTCACTCGTGACCGAGAGCAATTCCTCCAATACCAGAAAACACTGCCAGCAGCTGGCACCGACCCCAACCCTTCATACTCCACTACCAGGGACCAGAAAACCTCTCTGCTCCTCTGGGGGGCGCCACTGCACCAACATCCTGTAGGAAGGACAGAGCTGAGAAGCCAGAAGAAGCTACCCAAGTGCTTTACATCACACGTCATTAATAATCTAGTTATATAGCGCCAACATAGTCCTCAGCGCGTCACAATCAGAGGGGTCATGTACAATCATTTTATAAAACATTTAACAAATCAGAAGTTTTTATCGGTAAGGGACCCGGGGCCACTGACTGCAAGAACAAAGAGTCTGAGCCAAGGACTGACACATACATTACTTATCCTGTATTATACTCCAGAGCTGCACTCACTATTCTGTTGGTGCAGTCACTGTGTACATACATTACTTATCCTGTACTGATCCTGAGTTACATCCTGTATTATACTCCAGAGCTGCACTCACTATTCTGCTGGTGCAGTCACTGTGCACATACATTACTTATCCTGTACCGATCCTGAGTTACATCCTGTATTATACTCCAGAGCTGCACTCACTATTCTGCTGGTGCAGTCTCTGTGTACATACATTACTTATCCTGTACTGATCCTGAGTTACATCCTGTATTATACTCCAGAGCTGCACTCACTATTCTGCTGGTGCAGTCACTGTGTACATACATTACTTATCCTGTACTGATCCTGAGTTACATCCTGTATTATACTCCAGAGCTGCACTCACTATTCTGCTGGTGCAGTCACTGTGTATATACATTACTTATCCTGTACTGATCCTGAGTTACATCCTGTATTATAATCCAGAGCTGCACTCACTATTCTGCTGGTGCAGTCACTGTGAACATACATTACTTATCCTGTACTGATCCTGAGTTACATCCTGTATTATACTACAGAGCTGCACTCACTATTCTGCTGGTGCAGTCACTGTGTACATACATTACTTATCTTGTACTGATCCTGAGTTACATCCTGTATTATACTCCAGAGCTGCACTCACTATTCTGCTGGTGCAGTCACTGTGTACATACATTACTTATCCTGTACTGATCCTGAGTTACATCCTGTATTATACTCCAGAGCTGCACTCACTATTCTGCTGGTGCAGTCACTGTGTACATACATTACTTATCTTGTACTGATCCTGAGTTACATCCTGTATTATACTCCAGAGCTGTACTCACTATTTGGTTGCTTCAAAGTCAAAAGTTTTTTGTTTTTTTTACTGATGACCTATCCTTAGGTCATGAAACATCCGAAGTAGATTTGCATAATACGTCGTTTGAAGTATTAGAATGTATTGGCTCCTATGAGCCGAAGTTATTTCTTTGCGATTTCTCGCGAGACTTTAGGTAATAACTTCAGAAATTAATTTATACTGTAAAAAACATTTCCCGAACTCTTCTACCAATAGAAGCCAATACATTCTAAGGCCTCATGCACACAAACGTATTTTCATTCCCTTGCCATTCAGGTTTTTTTTTGCGGACCGCATACAGAACTATTCATTTCAATGATTCAGCAAAAAAAATAAATAAAAATAAATTCCGTTTCCGTATTTACATTTCGCAAAACAATAAAACATGTCCTATTATTGTCCGCATTATGGACAAGGATAGGACTGTTCTATTAGGGGCCGGCTGTTCCGTTACGCAAAATACGGAATGCACACGGATGTCATCGCAAAATACATACGGTCGTGTGCAAGAGGCCTAATACTGTACGGAGCGCTCGCTCCATACAGTATTCAGACGAAGTATTATGCGAAGTGACTTCGGATGTTTCACGATTCGCTCATCCCTAGTCATCAGTATCTGATCGGTGTGGGTCTGACACCCTGCCCCCTGACGATCGGCTCCAGTCAGTGCTGCGGCCTTCTCACAGCGCCATACATTGTATATTGGCCGTTAGTGATGAGCGAAGCGAGCTTCGGATGCTTTACCTGAAGTCGCTTTGTTCAAAACTTCGGAATAAACACTAAAAGTAAACTACGAAGTCAGGGCCGACTTAGTGAATAACTTACTTCAGCTCACCGGAGCCCATACATTCTAATACTGTATGGAGACGATTCTCCGTACAGTATTATTCCGAAGTTTTGAACAAAGCGACTTCGGATGAAGCCTTTGAAGCTCGCTTCGCTCAACACTAGTGGCCGTGCTTGGCATTGCACTCCGTCCCATTCACGTCTATGGGTTTGAGCTGCGTCTAGGCCACGTGATCTTACTCGGCCTAGAAAAAGCAGAGAAGGCTGCGGCGCTCACAGACGTGCCGCTGATCGGTGGGGGTCCAACTGATCAGATACGGATATTAAAATCTCGGAAGACCCCTTTAATATTTCCCAGCATTCCCTGCCTGTTCAGGGTCTGCAGTAGTATATGGGATATTAGCGGATACACATTAGGCTTTACATGATCAGTGGCTCATCCGGGGAGAACTGCGGACGGGTCTTCGTTACTCGCGGTTTGTGCCTAGAATTGTGTTGTCTGGATAATGTGGAGCGGGGCTGGTAACGGGGTTAACGGCGTGATTTTGCTTGCCTGGTTCACAGGGCTGGAGATACTTTCCATTACACCGGGCAGTCCTTAGGGAAATTCTCTTCCCTCGCAGCTCATGTTCCAGACCCGTCACTGCTGGCAGCTTTATACACATTTCCAGCTCTTTAATTAAAAGTCACAGAGCTGCACGGCCAATCAGCCCAGAGATGGGTGGATAACAACCTGCCAGGCTTATTTAGAAACGCGGAGAGGCGAGATTGCTGGGGAGAGGCCGAGGCATTAACCAGCACCGCTGGCATCTGCAACTACTGGACAGAGGACACACAGCATCTATAGGTGGATGGAACCTGAATTACTATATACTAATTATGCAGAGATTGCAGCAGCACATTGGCATCGATCACCTTCTGTCCCTGCAAAAGCTCCTGTGTAGTCATCTGAACAGTCACAGGTCTGAGACGGGTAATGCAGAGGGCGATTACTGGTAGTATGAGGCCACAACAGCTGGCGGTGATGGGGCACATTGTGCCACTGCTGCAGAACACTGAGGTTCCGCAGCAGCTGCAGCGTTTAGTAGAAAGGGAGCTTTCACTGAACTCCTTGTCCAGTAACAGAATTGTCACCTGCAATAGGGGGAATCTCTGTATTATTGGGGTACAGGGACATTCAGTATCCCAAGTAGGCCGGAAAATCCAATCACCTTAGAAAACCTAGAATCTTACTTCAGGTAAGGACCCAACGCCCCCAACACATTAAAGGCCCCTGTTTCTGGGACAAGTGACGCTCCTGGAGAAAGATAAAAAGAAACTCAAATCCTAAGCAGACTTTCCAAATGAAACTATTTCATGAGCCGCTCTTCCTGCCCGGTTTTAGGCCGGCGGATGATAACGGAGAGGAGCCGGCTGCCGAGCCCTGGCCCCTACATTTCCCAGCGACCGGCTTCTGCTTGGTTGTGACATGGCTTCCTCAATAAAGAGGGGAACCCGAGGAGCGTTGTAAGTGTCAGGGTGGATTAGGCTCCGTGTCCCGTTACCGGCATAACCTGGAACTAGCCCTGTACAAGATGGAGGCACAAAGGTCACACTGGGCCGGGACCACTCCCTACTGAGGATAGTGAAACAGATCCCCCATTCCAGGTATCCCACAGACCGCACTTGCTGCTGGGCTCCCACTCCACGTCTCTGCTAGAATCTGACTGGACAGCTTCCTGAAGCTGCCGTTATCACTCCCTCTAACTACTCTTGGCAGGCAATCTAATTTCCCCTGAAAAGGTCATCGCCATTTAAACTGCCTTTCAATCACATTAAGCACGCTGCTGCTTGTGCTCGGAGGCAGGAGGATGCCGTGAGATCAATAGACTGACATACCGCTCATTCTGGGCACTCCGACCCTCCACCGTGCTGCTGCCAGCAACTAGTAGAGAGGACTTACTATGTTTGTCCTGTAACTTATGTTCATGGTACTGCCACGGGGGGGGGGCACAGAATACAAGGACGTGGCTCCACATAATAAATAAAAAAACAGCAGGTCCCAGAGAGGCCCCGAGTTACTAAATGAAGCACCTCCAGACCGCACACGGCTCTCGTTATGCAAGGGTTAAATGAGAATGGCTGTCAGCTGAGAGTCAAGCTCCTGTGTGCACCTGCCTGCTGTGACAGCCCCACGCGCCCCGCAGTTCAGGCCTCTGTGTGTTCTCGGCATTGATCGGCGTGTTAGACGTGGCCCGGGATTCTTCTCTTCTGGCCGCGTTAAGCCGTTTACGAGATGACAAGCGCCTCCACATGATACTACCGGCCTCGGATCCATTCTGCGGATTCTCTCTCCAGCAGAAACAACAAACAAAGCTCTTAACTCAAAGGCTGCGCTCCCTCATCAATCAGGACACGATCCTCTATTGTGGCACATGGGGCTGTGAGGTGCGATGTGCTGCAGAGACCTGAAGAATGGATTGTTTACTGCCGCGCCATTCAGTCACAATAGACGTGTTCTGATACCGACAAAACCTTTACGTCTGCAGATCAAGGCAGCGTGTGATCTCAGGACAACAAGTCCTCCTACCTGGAGCCTGCCAAACATGTCTGTATAGAAGGTGGGCGAGACCGCCATGTGTGCAACCGTCCTACCAGTATTCTTCCCTTCAACCCCTTCATGAGCAGCAATTTTCAGTTTTTTTTTGCATTTCCAGTTTTTACTCTCAGATCCATAATTTTTTATTTTTCCGTTCACATAGCCGTATGAGGGCTTGTTTTTTTGCAGGACAAGTTGTTCTTTCTATATCTGTTAAATATTCCATACAATGTAGTGGGAAGCTGAAAAAAAATAAAAAATTCCAATGGGGTGGAATTGGAAAAAATAAATAAAAAGTTTGCGGTAAACACGACCCATTTGCTTCATTTTCAGGGAGTACGATTACAGCAATAACACATTTGTAGAGTTTTTCTTGTATTTTAATACTTAAAAAAATTTAAACTTTGGGAAAATTAAGTTTTTCTTTTCATATTCTGACCGCCACAACTTTTTTTTTTATATTTGTGTCTATGCAGCTGAGTGGGGGCTCATTTTTTGCAGGGCAATCTAGTCTTTTGGAATTTGTATGACTTTTTGATCACTTTTTATTCAGCGTTTTTGAGGAGGTGAAGTTCCGACAAAATGTCAAATCAGCCATTTTGAGTTTTTTGTCCCGTAACAGCAGTCACAGTACTGAATAAATAAGTTTATATTTTAATAGTTTAGGTAATTTGAGACACAGCAGTATAAAGGATCTTTATTTTAATTTTTTTTATATGTTGTTACCTTATATATTTTTAAAAACTTTAAGAAATATACACTGCTCAAAAAAATAAAGGGAACACTTAGACAACACAATGTAACTCCAAGTCAATCACACTTCTGTGAAATCAAACTGTCCACTTAGGAAGCAACACTGAGTGACAATCAATTTCACATGCTGTTGTGCAAATGGGATAGACAACAGGTGGAAATTATAGGCAATTAGCAAGACACCCCCAATAAAGGAGTGGTTCTGCAGGTGGTGACCACAGACCACTTCTCAGTTCCTATGCTTCCTGGCTGATGTTTTGGTCACTTTTGAATGCTGGCGGTGCTTTCACTCTAGTGGTAGCATGAGACGGAGTCTACAACCCACACAAGTGGCTCAGGTAGTGCAGCTTATCCAGGATGGCACATCAATGTGAGCTGTGGCAAGAAGGTTTGCTGTGTCTGTCAGCGTAGTGTCCAGAGCATGGAGGCGCTACCAGGAGACAGGCCAGTACATCAGGAGACGTGGAGGAGGCCGTAGGAGGGCAACAACCCAGCAGCAGGACCGCTACCTCCGCCTTTGTGCAAGGAGGAACAGGAGGAGCACTGCCAGAGCCCTGCAAAATGACCTCCAGCAGGCCACAAATGTGCATGTGTCTGCTCAAACGGTCAGAAACAGACTCCATGAGGGTGATATGAGGGCCCGACGTCCACAGGTGGGGGTTGTGCTTACAGCCCAACACCGTGCAGGACATTTAGCATTTGCCTGAAAACACCAAGATTGGCAAATTCTCCACTGGCGCCCTGTGCTCTTCACAGATGAAAGCAGGTTCACACTGAGCACATGTGACAGACGTGACAGAGTCTGGAGACGCCGTGGAGAACCTTCTGCTGCCTGCAACATCCTCCAGCATGACCGGTTTGTGGCTGGAGTGTGTCAGCAGTTCCTGCAAGACGAAGGCATTGATGCTATGGACTGGCCCGCCCGTTCCCCAGACCTGAATCCAATTGAGCACATCTGGGACATCATGTCTCGCTCTATCCACCAACGTCACGTTGCACCACAGACTGTCCAGGAGTTGGCAGATGCTTTAGTCCAGGTCTGGGAGAAGATCCCTCAGGAGACCGTCCGCCACCTCATCAGGAGCATGCACAGGCGTTGTAGGGAGGTCATACAGGCACGTGGAGGCCACACACACTACTGAGCCTCATTTTGACTTGTTTTAAGGACATTACATCAAAGTTGGATCAGCCTGTAGTGTGTTTTTCCACTTTAATTTTGAGTGTGACTCCAAATCCAGACCTCCATGGGTTGAAAAATTAGATTTCCATTTTTTTATTTTTGTGTGATTTTGTTGTCAGCACATTCAACTATGTAAAGAACAAAGTATTTCAGAAGAATATTTAATTAACTCAGATCTAGGATGTGTTATCTTTGTGTTCCCTTTATTTTTTTGAGCAGTGTATAATTTTTAGGCCCCTCCCGGACGCTTCTCCCATACACTACTGTGACTTAATTCAATATATTTTTACAGAGCATTGCCACAAGCAGAAATCCAGCGGCTATGGTGCCCCCTCCATTATGGAGCAGGCGCCATCTTTAAAGGGCAGACCTCTGCCAAACATGTATGTAGGGGGTTAAAGTGGTTGTCCAGGCTGCAACGGCTGGAGTTACGGAAATGGCCAGCGCACCCCTTTCTGTAGCTCCCAATCTGATGGTGTAGCCCCCCACTAGTTATGGCCTCTTGACAGCTTCCGTAACTCTGCCTCCGCTGGTAAGTGCTTAGTTTCATCCTGGCCATGGAAATGGCGAGATGGGACAATGACTTTAATAGGCGACAAATGTCTCATCACCAGGATGAGGGATACGACATGGTTCCTGGAAGCATGCCCTCTAACAATAGAACTGCTGTTCCTGGGAAGAGTGAACAGTTATTTCTATCTAAACATATACAGCTCCAGCTTGCGAGCAGCGTCTATAACGTACAGATAGATGTGCGCGACACCGACCTGAACCAAGAGAGCCAGAGCAGCTGCCATGGACGGTGGAAGATGAGAAACTAAATTAATCCTAAATATGTAGTACAGAATAACGTATACAGCGCAGGATCCTGTCAGCGTGCGCTAACTGTATTCAACAAGATGGGATACGTCTGGACCTTCCATGCCAGGATCTTAAGATGGCGTGAACAGAGCCTGAGGTTAACCAATTCCCAGCACACACTGGGTGCAGAGAGCCCGTCATGGTGGGAGGAGACCTAAAGCCATACGTACCACGGAATCCCCCTTCTAAGAGAGTAGTGGCCCGAATCCTCTTCTGTCCGCACCACTCATACTCCTCAAACCGATGGCCGTTCTCATTCTCAATGTCTACAGAGTCGTCTTCATTCATGCAGGTCTCGCGCTGCGTGAGAGAAAGAAGTTGACCAGTGAGAAGAAGACAATGTAAGCAGTATGGTAAACTTTAATCTAGAGCTGGAGACAGGGCGGCTGACGACATCAGCAGCACTACAAAGTGTTAGAAGATACGAGGCCTCCAGCAGCAGAGTGAAGAGGAAGAGAGAAAGGGGCAGCAGAGCTGACACTCCATACAGGCCGAGGGTTAGGAAGGAGAAGTGATCTAGACAGGGAAGTGACAGAAGATAGTGGGGGCTAGAAAGGCCTCCCTGATCCTCTACCTTAGCCAGACACAGTTCCACATGTCTACTCATCTCCTCCTCGGATCCAGACAATGGCCGACTGCAGAGCGGACATACCTGTCCCTCATCTTGCTTTCGTCGTTTCATCTTTCCAATCCGGGCTGCCAGAGCAGAAGACAGAAAGAAAGGAAAAGCTCTCATAAGTACGTCTCATATCACAGAGGACATTATGTAGAATCTGCACAAGAATCCCTAGAAATCTCGCTGTGAACCGATTATTAGAAAGAAACAGCTCATCTTGTGGTGAACATGGGGAAACCCGCTGGCAAATCTGCAAGAGATAGCACTGCAGCAGACGTGACTGCGCCCTTAGGCTCTCTGTACATGGGGGGCAGATTCGACTGTATGCAACACCCACGGTGACATCCACAGCAATCCCCAATCCTGTGCAGATTTGTCTGCAACATCTGAACAGAGGGCTGAAAGCCCGGTAAAGCTGCTGGGCTGTGGGTGCACCAAGAATCAAATCCATGTGAACACAGCCAAAATGTCACCAGATAAGAGGATCCCAAAGGCACAGGGTGACCGTCTCGCTCTTCCGGAGGGGAGCTGCTCACAAGGCCCGCGAGGCAGAGCCCATGTGACTAATTAATGCTGATAGGCCGACTAATTAGCTGACAAACCCCTCAGCCCTAATCTCCTGTCATCTTCCAACATATCCCACCTTCTCCCACTAATCAAAAGTGAAGAAACATGAATCCTACTGGTTGGAGCTGGGAGGATGCTGCGGAGCGTCAGCTCCATGGAAAACAGCGGCTCTGAGGTCTCATTATTCTGCCCGGAGCCGTCATAATGCGACCGTTACTTAGAGAAAAGTCTGAACATCAGACGGTGTGGATTCAGGGTGTAACGGCTGCGCCCCGTCTATTACTACAAGGAGAGGAAAGCAATTACAACATGGACTGAAAGGTCAACACTTTCCTCAGCAGCCATGGATCATTGCTAACTCTTCAAAGACTGACGAAATCTGGGACACGCCGCCAAACAAGGGGGCAGTGGTCTGCTCCCTCCCCATAAAGGGGTTGCCCGACCCTCAAAGTAAAATCATCTAAGGCCCTGAATGTGCTTAAAGGGGTTGTCAGCTTTATCTATATTGAGGACTTATCCTCAGGACAGGAAAGAAAAGGGGGTTAGTCAGCACCTCCCAATGCGCAGGTACACGCAGCCATGGCTGAAAACAGAGGGGAAAAAAGACAATGCAGCAGCAGCCTGCAAACCAGATAAAGTACAACGATGCCACAGTCCCAAAAAACATTCAAGTGCTAATGCTGCGCTTATCTATAAAGGGAGATGCTTGGCAAATGCATTTTGTACAAAACCATCTGAGCCCGTCTGCCAAACGTCAAGGCAATCTCTGTAAGACGGGTCCTAGCACTAAATACTACCTGTTATGCGCCATAATGTTCAGGGAGTGTTGGATCCACATGCATGCTGGGTCCACTCTGCCTTTTACCATTTTTGGTGCCAAAATGGCCTCCATTACGTACAGGGGATGCAGGTACCAACATGCATGCCGAGCCCACTCCATACCTTTCCTTGTGCCAGACGGCTTCCAATGAATGTAGTGAGAGCAGCCGCAGCTTTATACTGAAAGTAATTATAATCAGCCTATGGGGCAGACGGGCTGATCAGGAGTGCACGACCCGCCGGAGGGCCACATCTCCAGCATAGTGAATCTGCAATCTGCATCTCTTGTGCATGTGGATCCAACACTTCCTGAACTTTATGGCTGCCATTTAATGTTAGGACCCGTCTTACAGAGATCGCCTTGACGTTTGGCAGACGGGCTCAGATGGTTTTGTACAAAAAGCATTTGCCATTAGCACTTGAATATTTTTTGTGACTATGGCATCGTTGTACTTTATATGGTTAGCAGGCTGCTGCTGCATTCCCCGCCGATTAGGAGAAGTCGCTGCTCACCGTCATAACTGCAGCGATGAGCAGAGTAATTTCAGCTCAGCCGTCCCGTTCACTTCTACCAGACAGCTCCTTCCTATACACTCGAATAGGAAGGAGCCGTCCATAGAAGTGAAGCTGAGGGTCCCATCTCCACTGTGTCCGGGCCCCAGTAAAGTGGAAGTAGGATGTCCCATCTGTGGTGCAGCAATGCAACCAGTCACTGGCTTCAGCAGACAATAATGATGCCAGTGAATGGCTGCAGCAGCGCATGTGATGACGGATGGATGTCATACTTCCAGTCCAGGGGACCGGATGCTCAGCGCTGGAACGGAGCGTCCGTCAACAGGTGGCTTTCCCTATGTTAAAGTGGTTTTCTGACTCCCGGCACCACCACTGATCAGCTGTTTGAGGAGGCCTCGCAGCTCACCAAGCACAGTGCCTCCATCGAATAGTGGCTGTGCTTGGTATCGCAGCTCAGTTCCATTCACTTGGCTGGGACTGAGCTGTGCTAGAGTAAGGCTCCATTCACACGTCCGTATGTGTTTTGCGGATTCGCAAAACACGGTCACCAGCAATGTGCGATCCGCATTTTGCGGACCGCACATCGCCGGCACTCTTATAGAGAATGCCTTTTCTTGTCCGCAATTGCAGACAAAAATAGGACATGTTCTATTTTTTTGCGGAACATAAGTGCGGATCCGGAAGTGCGGATGCGGACAGCACATTCTGGCCCCATTGAAAATGAACAAGTTCCACACCTGTTCTGCAAAATTGCGGAACGGATGCGGACCCATTTTGCGGACGTGTCAATGGACCCCAAGCTGTGAGGAGGCTCAACACAGCGCCTCAATCTCTTCATACTGCTGATCGGTCAGGGTCCCCGGAGTCGGACCCCCACCAATCAGATACTGCTATTGGTTCCAAGGTTTTTCACTGTAATAATCTATTACCGAAGTTATCCAACAAAGTGGGGCGTGGACTTCACCTCACCGGAGGCAGTACATTCTAATGCTGTACGGAGAAGGATCTGAACGCATCTTATAAGGGTCCATTCACACGTCCATGTGTGTTTTGCGGATCCATAAAACACTGACATCGGCAATGTGCGTTCCGCATTTTGCGGACCGCACATCGCTGGCACTTAATAGAAAATGCCTATTCTTGTCCGCAATTGTACAGACAAGAATAGGACATGTTCTATTTTTTTCGAGAACGGAATTGCGGACCTGGAAGTGTGGATCCGCAATTACAGATCCGGGCAGCACATCGTGCTGCCCCATAGAAATGAATGGGTCCACAATTCCGTTCCGCAAAATGTGGAACGAAATTGCAGACGTGTGAAAGGACCCTAACAGTCAGGTCACAGACGCAGACCCCTACTCACAGATTTCGGAGCGTACTCCTAGTAAATATCTGTGTGGAAACTTTGGTAAATCCACGTTGTGCGGTTTCCTGTGGGAATCGCACTGCCTTTCATACGGCTGCAGATTTTTAATCTGAGTGAAGGAGGGACATCAGCAGGTGGATTTGCCCACTGAATGGGATTAAATCGCGGTAAGACCCGCAGAGTGACAAACTGGAAATCCCTGGTAGACCCACGAGGATCGGCCTCCGAGATCGGTCACAGATTCCACGGCATCAAATTTATTCAACGTGCATTTTGGCTGTGTGAACATACCCCAAGGTGTGAACATACCCCAAGGCTTCACTGCTGCAGCAGACAACGGGCGCGCGGGAAACGCCACCACACAGCAAATAGACGGAGCAGGAAAATCCCTCTGGACGATTTCCCAGAGCAGGGGGATATGAGCTGGGTGATATCTGACATCACATGCAAGGGTTATACCATTCTATACATATAATTGCCAGGATTACACCATTCTATATGTATAGAACGGCATAACCCCTGCACCTAAGGGTATAGAACGGCATAACCCCTGCACCTATGGGTATAGAACGGCATAACCCCTGCACCTATGGGTATAGAACGGTATAACCCCTGCACCTGTGGGTATAGAACGGTATAACCCCTGCACCTGTGGGTATAGAACGGCATAACCCCTGCACCTATGGGTATAGAACGGTATAACCCCTGCACCTATGGGTATAGAACGGTATAACCCCTGCACCTATGGGTATAGAACGGTATAACCCCTGCACCTGTGGGTATAGAACGGTATAACCCCTGCACCTGTGGGTATAGAACGGTATAACCCCTGCACCTATGGGTATAGAACGGTATAACCCCTGCACCTGTGGGTATAGAACGGTATAACCCCTGCACCTGTGGGTATAGAACGGCATAACCCCTGCACCTATGGGTATAGAACGGTATAACCCCTGCACCTATGGGTATAGAATGGTATAACCCCTGCACCTATGGGTATAGAATGGTATAACCCTGCACCTATGGGTATAGAATGGTATAACCCCTGCACCTAGGGGTATAGAATGGTATAACCCCTGCACCTAGGGGTATAGAATGGTATAACCCCTGCACCTAGGGGTATAGAATGGTATAACCCCTGCACCTAGGGGTATAGAATGGTATAACCCTGCACCTATGGGTATAGAATGGTATAACCCTGCACCTAGGGGTATAGAATGGTATAACCCCTGCACCTAGGGGTATAGAATGGTATAACCCTGCACCTAGGGGTATAGAATGGTATAACCCTGCACCTAAGGAAGGGGGGGGTTACACCATTGTATACACCGGGGACGGAGGGGGTGGGGTAAACACCTGAGGGGGCGGGGGGGTGACACCGTTGTATATACTGGTTCCGGGGCTGGGGTGACACCATAGGCCCGGGGCAGGGCACTCACCATTCAGCCGGGTCTGCCTGTTGGCTCTCACTCTCAGGAACGTCTGCGGAGACACAAGAGGCACATGGTTACACACTGCACGGCCGTCAGCCACACTCGGGGCCGGTGGATGGCCGCGGATCCCTCCTCCTCCTCCTCTTCAGGCTGCAGATGTAAACAAACCTACTTCCTCTCTGCGGCCGCCGCGGCTCTCCCTCTGCATGGCAACTAGGAGGCGTCGTCCTCAAATAACGGCCTCCCGGGACCTGCTGCCGCCTCTCATGCCCGGTCTGGACGGGACTCTTCACCCGTTTCCCGACCCCCGTGCCGATGGCGACGGATTCTAACGGCTCCTCACAGACTGAATGTATTCACAACAGTCGCCATCTTGGTTACAGTCACGTGATAAGAACACGCAACAACTGCAGGCACGTTTACGTGAGCACGCTTAGAGTGTCACCATGACAACCGGGAGGCGGGAACCGGAGTGACTCACAGAGCGGGAGTCTGAGGGACAGAGTTTCTGTATCTAACACTGCGTCTGCCACCTGGGATACTGCCGTGTATCTAAGAGGCTGCTGCTCGGGTGTGTTCTCACTGAGACGTGTATCTAATCCTGCCACGTGTAATACTGCCTGCTGAGTGGTGTATCTAAGCCTGTCATGTGTAATGCTGAGTGGTGTATCTAAGCCTGTCATGTGTGATACTGCCTGCTGAGTGGTGTATCTAATCCTGCCACGTGTAAAACTGCCTGCTGAGTGGTGTATCTAAGCCTGTCATGTGTAATGCTGAGTGGTGTATCTAAGCCTGTCATGTGTGATACTGCCTGCTGAGTGGTGTATCTAAGCCTGTCATGTGTAATGCTGAGTGGTGTATCTAAGCCTGTCATGTGTGATACTGCCTGCTGAGTGGTGTATCTAAGCCTGTCATGTGTGATACTGCCTGCTGAGTGGTGTATCTAAGCCTGTCATGTGTGATACTGCCTGCTGAGTGGTGTATCTAAGCCTGTCATGTGATACTGCCTGCTGAGTGGTGTATCTAAGCCTGTCATGTGTGATACTGCCTGCTGAGTGGTGTATCTAAGCCTGTCATGTGTGATACTGCCTGCTGAGTGGTGTATCTAAGCCTGTCATGTGTGATACTGCCTGCTGAGTGGTGTATCTAAGCGTGTCATGTGTGATACTGCCTGCTGAGTGGTGTATCTAAGCCTGTCATGTGTGATACTGCCTGCTGAGTGGTGTATCTAAGCCTGTCATGTGTGATACTGCCTGCTGAGTGGTGTATCTAAGCCTGTCATGTGTGATACTGCCTGCTGAGTGGTGTATCTAAACCTGCCATGTGTGATAGTGATTTCTGAGTCACTGTATTTAATGCTATCGTCTGTGATACCGTGTATCTAAGCCAGGAATGAGCAACCTTCTCAACTCTGACTCTTCTGAAACTACAACTCCCAGAATGCTCCATTTACTTCTATGTGAGTTACAAGAGCAGCTCAGCCGCTGTGTATGCTGGGAGTGGTAGTTTCACAGCAGCTGGAGTGCCAGTAGTTGCCGACCCCTAATCTAAGCCTATTATTTGTGATACTCCCTGCTCAGACAGGTATCCAAGCCTAATATATCATACTGCCTGCTTAGACGTGTATGTGTGTGATACTGCCCCATATCTGTATCTAATCCTATCATGAGTGATACGGCAGAGCTGCACGTATCACAGGTTAGATACTGCGGCCCCCGATCTTGTGTTGTAATGACCCGAAAGTCGTGAGAAGGGATTATCCTATGGATTGTGCAGCGTAACGAGGGCGCCGCTGACTGCGCAGGATAGTGTTGAGCGCTGTAACAGAGCCACCATTATTACATCCAGCGCTCTGGAGACCCCCACAAACATGGCACTAGATAAAACTAAGCTTATATCAGCGCTGGAGCGTTATAAGAGGAGCGGCTGATATCAGTCACATATGATGTAATGTCTCTGGAGGTTATATCAGCGCTGGAGCGTTATAAGAGGAGCTGCTGATATCAGTCACATATGATGTAATGTCTCTGGAGGTTATATCAGAGCTGGAGCGTTATAAGAGGAGCGGCTGATATCAGTCACATAGGATGCAATGTCTCTGGAGGTTATATCAGAGCTGGAGCGTTATAAGAGGAGCTGATATCGGTCATATGATGTAATGTCTCTGGAGGTTATATCAGCGCTGGAGCGTTATAGGAGGAGCAGCTGATATCAGTCACATATGATGTAATGTCTCTGGAGGTTATATCAGTACTGGAGCGTTATAAGAGGAGCGGCTGATATCAGTCACATATGATGTAATGTCTGGAGGTTATATCAGCGCTGGAGCGTTATAAGAGGAGCGGCTGATATCAGTCACATGTGTTGTAATGTCTCTGGAGGTTATATCAGTACTGGAGCGTTATAAGAGGAGCGGCTGATATCAGTCACATATGATGTAATGTCTCTGGAGGTTATATCAGCGCTGGAGCGTTATAGGAGGAGCAGCTGATATCAGTCACATATGATGTAATGTCTCTGGAGGTTATATCAGTACTGGAGCGTTATAAGAGGAGCGGCTGATATCAGTCACATGTGATGTAATGTCTGGAGGTTATATCAGTACTGGAGCGTTATAAGAGGAGCGGGTGATATCAGTCACATATGATGTAATGTCTCTGGAGGTTATATCAGTGCTGGAGCGTTATAAGAGGAGCGACTGATATCAGTCACATATGATGTAATGTCTCTGGAGGTTATATCAGCGCTGGAGCGTTATAAGAGGAGCGGCCGATATCAGTCACATAGGATCTAATGTCTCTGGAGGTTATATCAGTGCTGGAGCGTTATAAGAGGAGCGGCTGATATCAGTCACATGTGATGTAATGTCTCTGGAGGTTATATCAGTGCTGGAGCGTTATAAGAGGAGCGGCTGATATTCAAATATGATGTAATGTCTCTGGAGGTTATATCAGTGCTGGAGCGTTATAAGAGGAGCGGCTGATATTCAAATATGATGTAATGTCTCTGGAGGTTATATCAGTGCTGGAGCGTTATAAGAGGAGCGGCTGATATCAGTCACATGTGATGTAATGTCTCTGGAGGTTATATCAGTGCTGGAGCGTTATAAGAGGAGCGGCTGATATCAGTCACATATGATGTAATGTCTGGAGGTTATATCAGTGCTGCAGCGTTATAAGAGGAGCGGCTGATATCAGTCACATATGGTGTAATGTCTCTGGAGGTTATATCAGTACTGGAGCGTTATAAGAGGAGCGGCTGATATCAGTCACATATGATGTAATGTCTGGAGGTTATATCAGTGCTGGAGCGTTATAAGAGGAGCGGCTGATATCAGTCACATATGATGTAATGTCTGGAGGTTATATCAGCGCTGGAGCGTTATAAGAGGAGCGGCTGATATCAGTCACATATGATGTAATAATTTAATAAGAATTGAGCTATAATGCGTGTTTCTGAGCTGCCAGGAGTTCAGAGATAAGGGCTGTACATTCAGCCGTCAGAGCAGCAACCTGACGACTCATTGTGAAACTGAAAGCAAGGTAGTCCACCGATAGGCTGAAACATAAAGGGGTCCTGTGACTTTAGCAGACGGCATTTATCCTGTAGGCTCTTCCTAATGTATTGTGATTCTCCATGTTGCTTCCTTTGCTGGATTCATTTTTCCATCACATTATACACTGCTCATATCCAGGGGTTATGACCACCCTATAATCCACCAGTGGTGGTCGTGCTTGCACACTGCTGTCCGGGACTGTGGGAGTATACATAGGCACGCATGCGCAGCAGCTCCTGTACCGGCCACCTCGAATCTGCGCTGCAGCAGTGGCCGTAACCAGCCGTGTAGAATGTGATGGAAAAATAAATGAAGCAACAAAGGAAGCAACATGGAGAATCACAATACATTAGGAAGAGCCTACAGGATAAATGCCGTCTGCTAGAGTCACAGGACCTCTAATCCTGTAGGACAAAAACTTGTAGGAAGGGAGCAGGGAAGCTACTGAGCATGTCAGTCCATCACTGAATGCAGAAGAAGGTGGACCCAGGATAAACGGCAGAGGGCGCTACCAGAGAGGAGACTGTAACCTGCATAGAAAGAGAGCAATGGTCCAGATTTACTGATGTGTCTCTGCCAAAAATCGGTCTAAAAAGTGGTCTAAATTGGTTGTTTGGCAGATCTATGGTTTCTACACTCTTCAAACACAAGCTTGACAAGGGGGAGGGGCTTGTTGGAGAAGGGGAAAAGCTTCAGGGGAAAAGGCGGGGCCTACGATTCACAATTAGCACCAGAATTGTGCTACAAAGTAAGCCAACCAATAGAGAGAGTGTCCATCCTCCAGCCTTAGCCCCTGTGAGAAATGTGGGGCAGGTCTAGGGGCCGGGCTAAGCTTACGCCATCTACAGGCTTAGTGAATGTGGGGCAGGTCTAGGGGCCGGGCTAAGCTTACACCATCTACAGGTATAGTAAATGTGCTGCAGGTCTAGGGGCCGGGCTAAGCTTACACCATCTACAGGTATAGTGAATGTGGGGCAGGTCTAGGGGCCGGGCTAAGCTTACACCATCTTCAGGCTTAGTAAATGTGGTGCAGGTCTAGGGGCCGGACTAAGCTTACACCATCTACAGGCTTAGTGAATGTGGGGCAGGTCTAGGGACCAGACTAAGCTTACACCATCTACAGGCTTAGTGAATGTGGGGCAGGTCTAGGAGCCGGTCTAAGCTTACGCCATCTACAGGCTTAGTGAATGTGGGGCAGGTCTAGGGGCCGGACTAAGCTTACACCATCTACAGGCTTAGTGAATGTGGGGCAGGTCTAGGGGCCAGACTAAGCTTACACCATCTACAGGCTTAGTGAATGTGGGGCAGGTCTAGGAGCCGGTCTAAGCTTACGCCATCTACAGGCTTAGTGAATGTGGGGCAGGTCTAGGGGCCGGACTAAGCTTACACCATCTTCAGGCTTAGTAAATGTGGTGCAGGTCTAGGGGCCGGACTAAGCTTGCACCATCTACAGGCTTAGTGAATGTGGGGCAGGTCTAGGGGCCGGGCTAAGCTTACACCATCTACAGGCTTAGTGAATGTGGGGCAGGTCTAGGGGCCGGGCTAAGCTTACGCAATCTACAGGCTTAGTGAATGTGGGGCAGGTCTAGGGGCCGGGCTAAGCTTGCGCCATCTACAGGCTTAGTGAATGTGGGGCAGGTCTAGGGGCCGGGCTAAGCTTACGCAATCTACAGGCTTAGTGAATGTGGGGCAGGTCTAGGGGCCGGGCTAAGCTTACGCAATCTACAGGCTTAGTGAATGTGGGGCAGGTCTAGGGGCCGGGCTAAGCTTACGCAATCTACAGGCTTAGTGAATGTGGGGCAGGTCTAGGGGCCGGGCTAAGCTTACACCATCTACAGGCTTAGTGAATGTGGGGCAGGTCTAGGGGCCGGGCTAAGCTTACACCATCTACAGGCTTAGTGAATGTGGGGCAGGTCTAGGGGCCGGGCTAAGCTTACGCAATCTACAGGCTTAGTGAATGTGGGGCAGGTCTAGGGGCCGGGCTAAGCTTACGCAATCTACAGGCTTAGTGAATGTGGGGCAGGTCTAGGGGCCGGGCTAAGCTTACGCAATCTACAGGCTTAGTGAATGTGGGGCAGGTCTAGGGGCCGGGCTAAGCTTACACCATCTACAGGCTTAGTGAATGTGGGGCAGGTCTAGGGGCCGGGCTAAGCTTGCGCCATCTACAGGCTTAGTGAATGTGGGGCAGGTCTAGGGGCCGGGCTAAGCTTGCGCCATCTACAGGCTTAGTGAATGTGGGGCAGGTCTAGGGGCCGGGCTAAGCTGGCGCCATCTACAGGCTTAGTGAATGTGGGGCAGGTCTAGGGGCCGGGCTATGCTTACTCCATCTACAGGCTTAGTGAATGTGGGGCAGGTCTAGGGGCCGGGCTAAGCTTACACCATCTACAGGCTTAGTGAATGTGGGGCAGGTCTAGGGGCCGGGCTATGCTTACTCCATCTACAGGCTTAGTGAATGTGGGGCAGGTCTAGGGGCCGGGCTAAGCTTACACCATCTACAGGCTTAGTGAATGTGGGGCAGGTCTAGGGGCCGGGCTAAGCTTACTCCATCTACAGGCTTAGTGAATGTGGGGCAGGTCTAGGGGCCGGGCTAAGCTTACACCATCTACAGGCTTAGTGAATGTGGGGCAGGTCTAGGGGCCGGGCTAAGCTTACACCATCTACAGGCTTAGTGAATGTGGGGCAGGTCTAGGGGCCGGGCTAAGCTTACTCCATCTACAGGCTTAGTGAATGTGGGGCAGGTCTAGGGGCCGGGCTAAGCTTACTCCATCTACAGGCTTAGTGAATGTGGGGCAGGTCTAGGGGCCGGGCTAAGCTTACTCCATCTACAGGCTTAGTGAATGTGGGGCAGGTCTAGGGGCCGGGCTAAGCTTACACCATCTACAGGCTTAGTGAATGTGGGGCAGGTCTAGGGGCCGGGCTAAGCTTACGCCATCTACAGGCTTAGTGAATGTGGGGCAGGTCTAGGGGCCGGGCTAAGCTTACACCATCTACAGTCTTGGCCTCTTGGAGCAACGGGGGCAGTTTCACAGGTAAAACTCTGTGGACCCTCTAAGGGCGCGTCTAGATGTGAAATCTCTGTGATAATCTGCCCCATGAGTTGAAGCAGACCGGTGCACTGCAGAAGGTGAAATCCGTAGTGAAAACCCACAGTAAAAAATAACCTGAATTTAAAATCTTCACCACTGGCGAGTCCACGTGCGGATCCTGCAGCGCGTGGATGGGAACGTATTTCTGTGTGAGCCTGCACTGAAGCAGTATTATAGCAGGTCTGCAACTTTCTAATATACCTTTTTTATTTATTTTTTATCATTTTTAAAAACTCTGGTTGCGGTCAGTGAATGGGAACATTCCTAAAAATAACATTATCCTTCACTAAGGACTGAGAAGTGATGTCCCCTACGTAAACCGCTTCTGTGTTGACCTTCGCGATCATATGACTGCTCCGTATTATCGGCTAGCAGGGCTGCTGTAATGGCGAAGGTTTTATGTTGTGGCGGTGGTCGCCATTATTTCTGTTCTGGCCGCCATCATTTTGGCATTTTTCCTATCCGCGGTCGGGGAAGGACCTGACATTATGGGGCTGCTGCTTAGTAGGAACCGATGGCGCCGCCTGAGGAAATCCTGCTGCAGCGATGTGATCACGGACTTGTATGTGACATCCCGGTCTAAACCTTGGCGGAGCGCTGCAGCCGTTGTGCGTCCGGTGACAGCCGCGCCGCTATCATCCTCTGTCGGCAGCCACCCTATTTTTAGTGGATTGCAATTCCACAGTTGTCAACTCTGCAGAATGTAACGTCCTCGGAGCTGTCGCTACTAATGGCTCTCGGACAGAAACATGTCAGTCCAGCTGTAATGACACGGAGGCGGCATAGAAAGCGGAGCACTCTGCGAGCTGGCCGGCTTCCATCTGCCAAGTGCCAGCAGTGACGCTGGATTTACACAGTCACTCTCCAGCCTGACAGCTTTCTGTGCTGCACAGGGCCTGGCAGCAAACTTTCTGCAGATCTGATGACATAATCGGTCTGATTACAGCTGGATTGGGGGATAGCCGCCGCAGTCGGTGATAATTAAGTGGCGACGATAAGGAACAAGCCGTCTTTAAGATCGTTATATAAAGTATTTGCAATAGTTCGCCCACAAGACTTTACTACAGAGACCCAGTGCACGGGTTCTGTGCTGGTCCAAGACGTCTGGAGACTATACAGGGAAGACCCTCCCGTCTTACTGAAGGGGGTCTGGGAGCAGGAGGTTCCCTGTTACACCCACGGGGGACATTTACTAAAGATTTTATGCCACAAATGTGATGTCAGAGAGTCGCGTGCAATAATTAGCAACTTTTGAGGCTTCTCTCCACTTTTTTGAAGTAGTGAGAAAAGGTGCGGGGCCTAACACAACCGCTGGGTTTACTATAACGTACACTAGAATCCGGCGTCCGTTATAGCTGAAGTATACGTTCGCTCCGGGCTGGTGTAAACTTCAGACTGCAGATCCAGCGCTCCTTCAATGTAAGTCAAGACGGATCCGTTTTGACTTAGACTTTTTTTGAATGAATAATGCAAACGGATCCGTTATTAACGGATACAAGCGTTTTGCATTATCAGTGCGGATCCGTCTGTGCAGATACAAGACAGATCCGCACCAAACGCGAGTGTGAAAGTAGCCTATCTGTAACATGGCCAAAACGGATCCGTCTTGAACAGCATTGAAAGTCGATTGTGTCAGTGAGAACGGATCCGTCCTGACGCACAATGTAAGTTTTCCCTGTCAGGCGGACACCATGCCTGTGCGCCTATTGTCTCACTATACAAAGTTGAGGCTGTGATCCTATAATACAGAAATTAATCTAACGTAATAGGAAAAAACCACAACACGACAGCGATGATTTAAGGTCTGTGGAGTTCCAGCTGTATCAATAAATGACCCTATTATCCCGCTGTCTTAACGGTTTCAATGGCCGCCGCTTAGTAATTAACTGCTCGTTTTGCACTTTTTATCTTTTTTTCCCCCCAGTACTTCAGAAGCTGCGCACCTGGTATCTGTCCGAGTGGTGAATCTCGTCGGTGGAGTGAGGTGAAGCCGTGGGCGATTCCCCTTCTCTCTTGATTGAAGCTGATAACAACACAGACTGCGGAATGAGACACAAGGAGGCAGATGAAGGGTCAGGTAAAACGGCAAGAAATCAGAAAATTCCAAAGCTTTTATGTACTATTTTTGTGTGCGCCCTCCGCTCTATTGTGCCATTACACCTGCCAAAAGCAAAGCCCGTTTGATCATTTGTCAAAACTGAAGATCTTTGTTAACGCTGCCGGCGTCTCCCGGCTCAATGGGGTTGCGGGCGGCCAAGTGATCTTTAATGTAGCGTACCCATAAAAAAGCATTGATCGCAGGTTTGAATGCCATTAACTGGTACAGATTCTTGTAATTACAGGTCCCACACAGATTAAACTCTCCTCCCAGCCTTTTCCCCCAGGTTTTATCATAACTGAAATGAAGGTGCAGAATGTACCTCAGGAGGTGGAGGGGAAAAAACGCTGCAACAAAGCGAAAATCCATTCTCCGCGACCATATTGCAATATTGTTTGGTGAAAAATGGTCCAGGAGGGCGAAAGTGAAATGTTATGTATTCAGCATTGAGCTCAGCCCTGGGAAGAGCGTCGGAGCCATTTATTCAGCATTCTT
This sequence comes from Bufo bufo, assembly GCF_905171765.1. Taxonomy (NCBI): domain Eukaryota; kingdom Metazoa; phylum Chordata; class Amphibia; order Anura; family Bufonidae; genus Bufo; species Bufo bufo. The sequence goes on from NC_053397.1 coordinate 226,965,682, forward strand.
CCCGAGCACCATGGTGATGACCTCTGGAAAAAACAGGGCTAAACTAATCCCGGAGATGTCAATCTCCAGGCCTCTTCTACATGCGCTTGCAGTTTAGATTAATAAACTGTCTATTCTTAAATTGTGTGGAAAGCACTTCAATCCTAAATATCCAGCTCGCATGTTAAGTATGGCACAATTCATGCCAAGTCACACTCCCCTCAGCCTGGCCCAGAAAATTCTACTTCATTTGTGCTTCAGTCATCGGATGAGACGTGTTATGCGGTGAGGGGAGAAACATCAGGTGTTAAAGGGGGAGTCGGAATTAGGCCCAGGGCTCCGTGTTCTCAATCTTTAGTTAATCCCTCACCTGGAACCGTTATAGGCTGTGTACCTACCTATGCTACAGCGAAGCTACAGTTCAAAAAAGAATCTACCTTGCTAGAAGTGTTCGTTAAAATGTCCTATGTTTTCAGGTACGATGCGGACCTATGCATCTCCATGGTAACTGAGAACAAACGAACCCCGGGCAGTCTGATCCTTCAGTTGTACTCTCTTCCATCTGTCCCCTACTTTTTCCGAATATAAATTTGTCATCAAAGCAGGAGGTTAGGGTCAGAGAGAAGGAAGTGCAGCATCAAACTACACCAGGTCTGCTTGTTGTCTGTTACTATGGAGACGCACAGCCGTGCACAGGAGCTGTATGCACAAACAGCAGGAGCTTTTTAATGAAGACTGTTCTGTTTTCATTGTACACGCATTAAGCAAATACATCTTGTTTGTAGCCATGCCTACGTCGCTATCACAGCCACAGAAGGTTTGGCTCCGTTTAAAAAAATTTTTTTGTTTGTACAGTGTAGTTTCACACGTCAATCTTGGTTAAAAAAAAATAATAATAATAATAATAATAACACTGGAGGATGATCCTAGAAAAAAATTCAGAGACATGTAAAAAGTGTAGAGGGCGTCGAAAAAAAGTTAAAAAGTTGCATATTTTTTAAGCCAGAAAACTGGTGTAGAGCTCTAGTATATCCCCCAAAGGTCTTGGATGGAAGGAGAAGAGCGCAGGAGTAGATCTGTTTCTAGTAAAGCTGGGTGACGACCAGTGCGGCCACTATTACCCGTACACCTGGCTGGTTCTGTGTTAATACACTGCCCACTCGCCTGTCTGGCAGGAGTTTTGGAAAGTTGCGTAGTGATAGTTGTAATGGCACATACCCTTATACCTAAGAGGCTGGGGCAGTAGCCCCCACTTAACATCCATTTGAGGCACATGCTGTATGTAAAACATTGCGTTTAATTAGCATTTTAATACAAGAGAAAAAAATGAATAAATGTGTTTGTTAAAAAAAAATGAAAGACAAAAGTGAGAATGAGTCGGCAGTAAATCATGGCTTCCCTTCTGTATCACTCATTAAAAATGGCCTTTTGTAAGGTAAAATTATCATTGTAAGCAATAAGATCTTAAAAAAAGTAATTCACGGCTTTCTCACCCTTTAATATGATAGCCGCCATCGGCTAATTTTTCCCTTAATGGCAACACAGCCATAAATTTATTGCGAGCGGGGCACTTTCCTCACCTCTTCACTCCTTATCCTGGCAGTGATGTCTCAGCCGCTTCTATCAGCGAGTGAGAGCGGACAAGTGACACTCGCCTTACACCGAACACTGAACTGTGCAAGTAGCCAGGATGTCAGATAGTAAGAGGGGCTATCTGCAGGAACTGGGGTCCTCGGAAACACCCCCCAGTATAACTACTATAATACTGCCTCCTATGTACAAGAGTATAACTGCTATAATACTGCTCCTATGTACAAGAATATAACTGCTATAATACTGCTCCTATGTACAAGAATATAACTGCTATAATACTGCCTCCTATGTACAAGAATATAACTACTATAATACTGCTTGTATGTACAGGAATATAACTACTATAATACTGCTCCTATATACAAGAATATAACTACTATAATACTGCTCCTATGTACAAGAATATAACTACTATAATACTGCTCCTATGTACAAGAATATAACTACTATAATACTGCTCCTATGTACAAGAATATAACTACTATAATACTACTCCTATGTACAAGAATATAACTGCTATAATACTGCTCCTATGTACAGGAATATAACTACTATAATACTGCTCCTATGTACAAGAATATAACTACTATAATACTGCTCTTATGTACAAGAATATAACTGCTATAATACTGCTCCTATGTACAAGAATATAACTACTATAATACTGCTCCTATGTACAAGAATATAACTACTATAATACTGCTCCTATGTACAAGAATATAACTACTATAATACTGCTCCTATATACAAGAATATAACTACTATAATACTGCTCCTATATACAAGAATATAACTACTATAATACTGCTCCTATGTACAAGAATATAACTACTATAATACTGCCTCCTATGTACAAGAATATAACTACTATAATACTGCTCCTATGTACAAGAATATAACTACTATAATACTACTCCTATGTACAAGAATATAACTGCTATAATACTGCCTCCTATGTACAAGAATATAACTACTATAATACTGCTCCTATGTACAAGAATATAACTGCTATAATACTGCTCCTATGTACAAGAATATAACTGCTATAATACTGCTTCTATGTACAAGAATATAACTACTATAATACTGCTCCTATGTACAAGAATATAACTACTATAATACTGCTCCTATGTACAATAATATAACTACTATAATACTGCTCCTATGTACAAGAATATAACTACTATAATACTGCTCCTATGTACAAGAATATAACTACTATAATACTGCTCCTATGTACAAGAATATAACTACTATAATACTGCCTCCTATGTACAAGAATATAACTACTATAATACTGCCTCCTATGTACAAGAATATAACTACTATAATACTGCTCCTATGTACAGGAATATAACTATTATAATACTGCCTCCTATGTACAAGAATATAACTACTATAATACTGCCTCCTATGTACAGGATATAACTACTATAATACTGCCTCCTATGTACAAGAATATAACTACTATAATACTGCCTCCTATGTACAAGAATATAACTACTATAATACTGCTCCTATGTACAAGAATATAACTACTATAATACTGCTCCTATGTACAAGAATATAACTACTATAATACTGCCTCCTATGTACAAGAATATAACTACTATAATACTGCTCCTATGTACAAGAATATAACTACTATAATACTGCTCCTATGTACAAGAATAAAACTACTATAATACTGCTCCTATGTACAAGAATATATCTACTATAATACTGCTCCTATGTACAAGAATATATCTACTATAATACTGCTCCTATGTACAAGAATATAACTACTATAATACTGCCTCTTATGTACAGGAATATAACTACTATAATACTGCCTCCTATGTACAAGAATATAACTACTATAATACTGCTCCTATGTACAAGAATATAACTACTATAATACTGCTCCTATGTACAAGAATATAACTACTATAATACTGCTCCTATGTACAGGGATATAACTACTATAATACTGCCTCCTATGTACAGTAACTACTACTTTCCGCTCTCTCCTCCTATGACCATCTCTGTCTGTGCGGTCTCTTCCATGTCTTGATGCCTTTACTGTGTAGCGTTGTAATTTTCCGTCTGTGTTGAAATGCAGCTTTAAGATGAAAGCAGGGCCGTCATTTTACACCATTAGGCAATGAGATTTGGGTCCTTATAGCGGCAGCGCGGTGACGGCACATCCTTTCCCCATCCATCAGTGTCACCTGTCAGTACGGCAGATAACCCTGTTTTTAGACGGCGATGGCTTGTTTTTATTTCGGCACAAAGTGTTTCCTGTGCGGAGGTTCGGGCTTTAACTCCTCTGTAAATAGGTGCTTATCACTTAACACAGGCGTGCCGCGCTGACATGTTCTGCCATCTTCCCCTCTAGCGGCCGCTGGAAGTGTTTCCAGTGATACTAATAGCTGTGATCATTTAGATGTACGCCGTGAGTAATGCGTCATGTCAGGAACACAGATGGCGGGTTTTATTTGCTCTATATACATTTATTTCTTGCCTTTTCTTTGTGATTTACCCAGGAGGACCCTTCACCTGCCGGATGACAGGCAGAGGGGTACAGCCGCATACACACAGACGAGAAGCTCTCAGTCAATGCTAGATTTTCAGTTCTTTTTTGTGATTTTTATTTTTATTTTATTTTTTTGTAGGAAAGTCCGACAACCAATACGGCCACCGTTGCTCATTCTTTAGGGGTTGTTACACATCTTTCCTAAAGTCTTGCATGGTATAGCTGCCTCGCTCTGTAGTAATGCAGCCCTGACGTTCAGGAGTTTGGCATCTTCTGAAGCCGCTGTAATAGACTGGATTTTGGAAAGTTAAGATGATGAAGCAGGTAGTTGGTGCCTCCTGGAATTAGCCGCCAGTGATTGGCATTTCTGTTCAGATGGTTGTCAGGAAGCATACGCTATATGGAAAACACCGCATCCATCTCACCACTCCCTTCATGTTGTGCCTAAGGTCTAGAGTCTGGGGCGGCTGTCTGTGTTATACGAGGTCTGTCTGGTGCCGACCGTCGGAAAGCTGGGTGCTAACCAAAATGGCTCTGGACATACATCTAGCCCAGCAGATGTACACCCTACACGGACATGCTGTTGGGTCTGTCCATCCCATGGTACAGCCCCTCTCTGCTTACTGCCGTGCTGAAGTCCTGGATGCCTGGACATACATCTAGCCCAGCAGATGTACACCCTACACGGACATGCTGTTGGGTCTGTCCATCCCATGGTATAGCCCCTCTCTGCTTACTGCCATGCTGAAGGTCCTGGTGGCCTGGACATACATCTAGCCCAGCAGATGTACACCCTACACGGACATGCTGTTGGGTCTGTCCATCCCATGGTACAGCCCCCCTCTGCTTACTGCCATGCTGAAGGTCCTGGAGGCCTGGACATACATCTAGCCCAGCAGATGTACACCCTACACGGACATGCTGTTGGGTCTGTCCATCCCATGGTATAGCCCCTCGCTGCTTACTGCCATGCTGAAGGTCCTGGAGGCCTGGACATACATCTAGCCCAGCAGATGTACACCCTACATGGACATGCTGTTGGGTCTGTCCATCCCATGGTACAGCCCCTCGCTGCTTACTGCCATGCTGAAGGTCCTGGAGGCCTGGACATACATCTAGCCCAGCAGATGTACACCCTACACGGACATGCTGTTGGGTCTGTCCATCCCATGGTACAGCCCCTCGCTGCTTACTGCCATGCTGAAGGTCCTAGAGGCCTGGACATACATCTAGCCCAGCAGATGTACACCCTACATGGACATGCTGTTGGGTCTGTCCATCCCATGGTACAGCCGCCCTCTGCTTACTGCCATGCTGAAGGTCCTGGAGGCCTGGACATACATCTAGCCCAGCAGATGTACACCCTACACGGACATGCTGTTGGGTCTGTCCATCCCATGGTACAGCCCCCCTCTGCTTACTGCCATGCTGAAGGTCCTGGAGGCCTGGACATACATCTAGCCCAGCAGATGTACACCCTACACGGACATGCTGTTGGGTCTGTCCATCCCATGGTATAGCCCCCACTCTCTGCTTACTGCCATGCTGAAGGTCCTGGAGGCCTGGACATACATCTATCCCAGCAGATGTACACCCTACATGGACATGCTGTTTGGTCTGTCCATCCCATGGTACAGCCCCTCGCTGCTTACTGCCATGCTGAAGGTCCTGGAGGCCTGGACATACATCTAGCCCAGCAGATGTACCCCCTACACGGACATGCTGTTGGGTCTGTCCATCCCATGGTACAGCCCCCCTCTGCTTACTGCCATGCTGAAGGTCCGGGAGGCCTGGACATACATCTAGCCCAGCAGATGTACACCCTACATGGACATGCTGTTGGGTCTGTCCATCCCATGGTACAGCCCCCCTCTGCTTACTGCCATGCTGAAGGTCCTGGAGCCCTGGACATACATCTAGCCCAGCAGATGTACACCCTACATGGATATGCTGTTGGGTCTGTCCATCCCATGGTATAGCCCCCCCTCTCTGCTTACTGCCGTGCTGAAGGTCCTGGAGGCCTGGACATACATGTAGCCCAGCACATGTACACCCTACACGGACATGCTGTTGGGTCTGTCCATCCCATGGTACAGCCCCCCTCTGCTTACTGCCGTGCTGAAGGTCCGGGAGGCCTGGACATACATCTAGCCCAGCAGATGTACACCCTACACGGACATGCTGTTGGGTCTGTCCATCCCATGGTACAGCCCCCCTCTGCTTACTGCCATGCTGAAGGTCCGGGAGGCCTGGACATACATCTAGCCCAGCAGATGTACACCCTACATGGACATGCTGTTGGGTCTGTCCATCCCATGGTACAGCCCCCCTCTGCTTACTGCCATGCTGAAGGTCCGGGAGGCCTGGACATACATCTAGCCCAGCAGATGTACACCCTACACGGACATGCTGTTGGGTCTGTCCATCCCATGGTACAGCCCCCCTCTGCTTACTGCCATGCTGAAGGTCCGGGAGGCCTGGACATACATCTAGCCCAGCAGATGTACACCCTACACGGACATGCTGTTGGGTCTGTCCATCCCATGGTACAGCCCCCCTCTGCTTACTGCCATGCTGAAGGTCCTGGAGGCCTGGACATACATCTAGCCCAGCAGATGTACACCCTACACGGACATGCTGTTGGGTCTGTCCATCCCATGGTACAGCCCCCCTCTGCTTACTGCCATGCTGAAGGTCCTGGAGGCCTGGACATGCATCTAGCCCAGCAGATGTACACCCTACATGGATATGCTGTTGGGTCTGTCCATCCCATGGTACAGCCCCCCTCTGCTTACTGCCATGCTGAAGGTCCGGGAGGCCTGGACATACATCTAGCCCAGCAGATGTACACCCTACACGGACATGTTGGGTCTGTCCATCCCATGGTACAGCCCCCCTCTGCTTACTGCCATGCTGAAGGTCCTGGAGCCCTGGACATACATCTAGCCCAGCAGATGTACACCCTACACGGACATGCTGTTGGGTCTGTCCATCCCATGGTACAGCCCCCCCTGCTTACTGCCATGCTGAAGGTCCTGGAGGCCTGGACATGCATCTAGCCCAGCAGATGTACACCCTACACGGACATGTTGGGTCTGTCCATCCCATGGTACAGCCCCCCTCTGCTTACTGCCATGCTGAAGGTCCTGGAGCCCTGGACATACATCTAGCCCAGCAGATGTACACCCTACACGGACATGCTGTTGGGTCTGTCCATCCCATGGTACAGCCCCCCCCTGCTTACTGCCATGCTGAAGGTCCTGGAGGCCTGGAGCTGCTGCTTCTTCTACTTCGATGATGGGGATTACTCTGTGCTGCCCCCTACAGTTGGGCACTGTGCTCTTGTATCTGGGCCGCTCTCTCCACAAGCATAGACTTCCCTCTGTGTCATGTTTACTTAAGGAGGGATAAAGAGCGACATGGAGGCCGACAGAAGACATCAGAGGACGTCAGAATCAAACGGCGTGAAGCCACTTGAAACAAAGCCTTTCCCCCATGTAAATAAGAAAGTTTGGAAATGGCTCAATACTCCAGACTGAGGATCTTCAAAGCCTCGTCTGATGCCCAGTGAAAGCGGCGATCCACAGGGAGTCACTTTTCATGATGGATTCTTGAACTCTGCGGTCTTTAAGGAAGACAAAGGGGGAGCGGCGGACAGGCCTGTGGGGCTCAGCTGGGCCTTTCTGCTTAGTACTCCTCGGCCCTGTTTAATTCTGCCTCACGCAACAGATGAGGTTGTTTGTCAACTAAAATGGTTCCCTGCCAGGATCTGGGACCCTCTACCGAGCGCGCTCAGCTTCCCCCATTTTCTCTGGTTCCTATTAAAACGCGTAGCTGCGGGCGTTCCTGGAGTCTGGAGCGACGATTCCTCAGTGATGGATGTCAGTCTGGATAATGTCACAATCGGCACGGAGATGGGCAAATCCTTCACCTGAGAACTGGTTTATCAGAAATGTAAAGAGAATTCTCTGCATCTCTCTAATTACTGGGGGTCATTTCTAAGAGCCTGGAGTATGGCTGTGATCAGCAGGCGGGTTTATATACTGGACCTCGCGTCCACGTTGTACCGCAGGTCCATTGTATGTAACTCCCTCCCCGATTTCCACAATCTCCCAGTCTATACAGTGTTCCTCACTGTCGCTTCTACCAATATGGCCGCCGCCGCCTTTTCACGGTGATTCAGACCATTATCTTTTTTCTCATCGGAGCAGTCAGTAGGGGCAATATCCTGTGAAATTGCGCTAAAAGTAAATGAGACTTAACACTATCTTAATCCTTTCTGCTCTCGTGCCCGGATCCACTTAGTGATAGCAATCAGATGCTTTCTGTAATGGTGGCGATCTGCGCACGCTGACAAATCACCAGGGGAAAATGGAGATATGGATCTAGAGAGGCTTAACCCCTGCTAAGCTGGAAAGCAGCCGACCTTCCATACACACTTAGGCCTCTTTCACACAACCCTTTTTTTAAATTTCCGTTTACGGGCCGTTTTTTGCATTCTGTATACGGAACCATTCATTTCAATGGTACCGCAAAAAAAATGGAATGCACTCAATATGCATTCCGTTTTTCCGTTCCGTTGAAAGATAGAACATGTCCTATTATTGCCCGAAAATCACGTTCCGTGGCTCCATTCAAGTCAATGGGTCCGCAAAAAAAATCGGAGCACCTACGGAAATGCATCCGTATGTCTTCTGTATCCGTTCTGTGTGGAACCATTTATTGAAAATGTTATGCTCAGCCTAATTTTTTCTATGTAATTACTGTATATGCTATACGGAAAAACGGAATGGAAACACAACGAAAACGGAACAACGGATCCGTGAAAGAGGCCTTAGGTGTAGAAGGTTTGATTCCTTTCCTGTGGGTGTGGGACGCTCCGCCCTGCAGGGTCTCGTCAGATGAAAGTTCATGAGATTTGATTATTATCAGCAGAGAAGTGGCGCCCGTCTCCTACACCTCTGGGCATAGAGCTTTAAAGGTAAGAGGCTCACTCACCTTTGGCGTACCCGGTGTCATGGCGTCTTTGTGTGCGGAGTTCTTACTGCAGATAAAAGGAGCAGAGAAATAATTCGGTAAATCTGGCGATATAACACGTAATTATTACACGTCTCATACTGACTGCCATACATGAGGTAACGGCTGACACTGATCCCCCACATACACATGCATGCTTGGCTGAGGGGAGGAATCCACTGGCCGATCTCCAAGATGGTCATCTGATCCCACCGAAATCGGCAGCCATTACATCATGAACGCAGGTGATGATGTCACCGCTGACAGTGCTGTGCTAGAACCAAGCCCTGGTCTATTGGCAGCTATCCGTAAATGCCATTCCCAGAGCAATACGCCTGAAATCTAATAACGTAAATCGCCCCATAAGACAGGTTACATTAGAAACAATTATACGTTGGAGCCGACCTCCCCAAACAGGATTGAGCGGTAATTTTTTTGCTTATTAAAGTAATCTTTCTGATGTAAATTCTCCGTCGAACATGCCGTGAACAGCAGCGGAAATAAATTATTTTTCCCTGATTCAATTTGTCAGGTCACAAAGCACCTGGAGCTCGGAAGGATCTGGAAATATTCGATGGTTGGTAGGAGCGTTCAGAGCGGGCAGCGGGTTGCCCCTGGTCGGACACATGTAGCCCCCTGGCCCTAATGGATGCCGGGAGGGAGGGGTATTTAATAACAGGATTTGTATGCGAGCCGGTAGTCGGGAGCCAGGGATGAGCAGGCAGCGAGCAGTAGACGGCGCGCTAAACAGATGCTTACAATAGAAGAAGACATATGAAATCAGATGTAGTCTGTATTAATATCCATGGGCGCATACACCACAGCCGCGCTCTCAAACGCTCCGCCGCCTCCTCTGACTCCGCACCAACACAAATACATTTTTATGAGACTTTTTAGGCGGTCGGCACATGAGATGTGACAGAAGAGACAATGTCGCTGTCATGTTCACTTTGTCGAGGGCACTTTCGTCCCGGATTATGAACAGCGGTGCTACGGTGGGCTGAGGGGGAGAAATTGAATTTGGTTCTCTTTAATGCTCCTTGATTTGGCAGATGGCTGGATGTGCTGAAATGAGAAGGGGAGAGGGGGGCCCCTACAGAAGCAACAAGCCTGCCTGGGCTAGCAGATGCCAGGTCCGGCTACCTGACTGCGGATTTCATTCCTCACCGCTGGAGCTTTGTCTGTCCATTCAGACCACCGCAGACTCCAACATCCGAGCTGGAGAGGCAAAACAGCAGCCTGCAGACACCAATAGACAGTGCAGCTAAGCTGGAGCTAGATGAGGCCTGCAGTGCAAAGTATGGAGGAGCAGAGCCGTAACCAGGCAGGAGGGGGGATTCTGGACTGTTTCAGACTTCTTCAATAGACAATCTAGCTGAGCTAGTCACTGATCATATGTTCACCCTGATGTAGCAGAGCTGCAGCTGCGGAGGGCTGAAATAGCCGGTTAATAAGCTTTCAGACCACCTCGGACTCCATTACCCGACCACAGATGAACACCCAGAGAGGCCTTTTCTTTTTTGGCAGTTTTTCTCTGCTCCATGAGGCCGCTGTGACCAGGGACTCCTTAGTTGCACTGTGTACAAGAAATGAAATGAATGTCCTGTCTTGTAGAGGCCACAATGTATTTCCTCTGTGCTTTACACTGCATCTCTGCTTGTTCATATTGGCTCCTGTGTATAAGCATAAGCTCAGCAGAAAATCTGCAGATTGAGCGCTGAGGACAGAACAATTATAATCTACAAGCAACTGGACCACCCACGAGGATAACTGCTGCTCATGGGCCTGGGGAGGAGCCTCACTAATGGGGAGGAGCCTCACTAATGGGGAGGAGCCTGCTGAGCAGCCCTTAACTACATTTATGGTATATACTGGAACCGGATTCTTAGAACAACTAGCTCATGAAGGTTTACCTATAGTCCAGTCCAGTCAGGGGTGTTGTAGAGTGCTAGCTCTGTGGCTCAGTTACTACAATCTGCAGGAAGATAGGGCTGTTCCTGCTGCGGATGGCGCTAATGTTTGTGTTACAGCAATGATGATTTTATTTTGTAATAATGATTATGTCATGTGTTTGGGGGGTCCGCAGTACATCAGGCGGCCGCCCGTTATTGCTCTGTGACACCGCCGTCTGATGCCGTTAACATGGTTCAGTGGTGAAGCGTTAGCGGGTACAATAACATGTGATATATAATCGGCCCCAATATCCGCTACGTCTATAAAAGCTGTCGATGGAAGGTGCCATCTATCCCGACCAGCCCCACCAGTCAGTCGCAGCAGTGATCTGATGGGTTGCTATGGGGGCAATAAGTGGAACTCTTGCTCTGAACTATCACTCCCAGCATCCCCCTTAGTGCGTAGTATCACGGTCACTACAACCACAGGTCATAATCGTGGGTTTGTGATTGTAGTGATAAGTGAGGGTGCTTCTCCCAGCCCAGTGGCAGTAGATTGCAGAGAATAGGGGCGCCATCTTTCTAAAATTAATATTCTACAGGATAGAAAGCGAGCTCATTCTGCATCGGCGGAGCCCCCCGTTAATCACGTCCTCGGGCAGGGCCTGGAGATAATGACCCATTTACATAGTAATAGCCCATCCCAGCATCCAGCGGCCCGGCTCCACGCCCCAGTGATGCACGCGGTTTAAATTATAACATGTGCACAGGAAATGAGTTAGCACGTATGATGCCCAGCGCCTGGCACGACACTTTTAATTAAGGTGATTTACACCGAGTTATCCTTTGAAAATAAAAACCGCTGCCCAGCGTACTAATAAAATATGATAATTACCGCCGGCCCTTTTTTCCCCCCATAACTTAGCGTTTGTTTTAATCTGTTTGGGGAATTAGTCGCCAGTTTATTAGAGGAGACGACTTCCCTTCTGCGTTTTTTAATCTCTGCTGTTTTTACCTGTAATTAACAGCTGCCCAAAGAATTGCAGAGCTGGCATCGGATAATGAACCGTTCAGGACAATTTACTGGGAGCGGCTGCGGCCTGAACCAGACACAGTCCTAACTCTATCTGCACCCGGGAAAGCTGCATGGCTTGTAAGAAACACCTTAGAAAAGCTGGGTGACGGCCCCGTTGGTGTTCCTGCTGCTGTACTGGTTGTCGCCCAGCTTTCCCATGAATCTACTGTATATAGCACAGACATGTGGTTGGCTCATCTTTTCACAGGGATAAGGGTCTGCCCTTCATCTTCCTCCTCAGCGACAAGAAGCAGGTTCTTCCCTGTGTGATTGATAAGGCCGAGGCAGCGGGAGGGACACGCATCACACCAGACACCGTCCGCTCCTGCCCTGATGGCAAATCGATCATCCTAATGGTCTGATGGATGTACAGGTGACTTCCCATGAGGGGCCACAGGCTGTACAACAGAGGGGCCACTCACAGACAATATGCATAAGCCTGGAAAGGCTGACCATTACATCTGATTATCCTGCAGCACTATAGCAATACGTCTGTACTACGTGTACACGGATTACTAGAGCGTCGCACCGGATTCATCTCCTCATTTATAGCCTTCGACGCTTCCAGGCTCCCTTACCGGGTTAGCGCCTGCAGCGCTGTCCATCCTAAGCAGAGTGTTTCATGAATAGAACTCCAGAACTGCAGTTAAGATTGACACTTAGAAACGTGCAAGGAAATTGTGTCAGTCATCAGGTGAATTCACACGCAGCGGAGCCGTACATTTGTACATTTTGCACACGTGAAGAGCTACTCAGATGAATGGGACGGTCACAGAGATTTCTACAAAATCTGCCGGGTGTAAATTCACCCATACATGGCACAATCTCACCGAATATTTTTTATTTTTTTTAATATTCCTTCCTCCAACCCAACATAAGACACCACATATTGCAGCGGTATAGCGGTAGGATTTTCTGGGTGACCCGGCGCAGGGTGGCACCTGAAGAGGTGAGGCTACAATATGACTGGGAGGATCAGGGAGCTAATGCCCTACATAATTGACCCCTTCCCCATGTTACTTGCAGCATTTCTCAGATTTATAGTTAGATGTTTCCAAGACAGCACCGACTGGCGCCAAAGCGCGGGCGCTCCTCATCATCTGCCGCTGACAAATCGCCTTGGCATTCTTTATTGGATGCCTCTTTTTGAGAAGCCTGTGTTCGAATTCATATAATTCAATTATAACATAATAATAAAAAAAAACATAGAAAATTGAGGAATCCACTTAACGTCAGGCGCCGCTGCCATTTCAATCCATAACTGGCGCAAATGATGTTAAAGCAATTTGTTGTTACACGTCGTGTTAGCGGGAGATCGGTGCGGCTGATACAATGCGGCCATTACACGCGCAGGAGGCTATTTATCAAGAGGCACAAATGGCTAATAAAAGACTATAAGATTATTTGTTTCATGCCGGGCCTTATTATGTCAATGTATCAGCGGCCTCTGCTGTGCTCGCTAAATGATTGGAACACGAAAGCGCAAATGAATCCGCTTCCCTGCTCCGCGGTGTGCACTGGATGGAGATATCCTGCCATTCACTGCGCCTTAAATATTATTTACATATAACCCCCCCCCCCCATATCATAGAAAGCGAGGCGTGTAGGGGTGTGGGCACTCCGTGTGCTGCCGTATTCTGGAGGTATGCTCCCCCGTAAGGGGACGTTCAGATGTGGCGGATCTATTGCCGACATTTCCATTCATCTGAATGTGGTGCACAGATTTATATATATCGGCTCTGGGGGGTGCACAGCTGATTGTGGGGAATCTACAATATAACGCCTGGACGGATGTAAGGCTCATTATTGATCGCACGGTGTATGGCCGCCTTTACTGCACGTCTTAGACCTTTTATTTTGTGCCTCCACCGCGGTAACCTGTGCGTCCGATTTCACCAGACGCCTCAAATCAACCAGCAGCAAAAAAAATATATATATTGATTCCGGTATCAAATCTGATGAAATAATTCTTGTGAAGAGATTGTGGCGTAAATCCCAAGGAACTGTAAAACGTTTATGGAACAGGAGGTTCTGAACAAGTTTTCCATTCTCCTCCCCGAGTGGCCGCGGCCTTGAGACGCGTCGTTTTAGTAGACGAGACGCCGGGATATAGGGAGTTATCGGCCTGATCTGCCTGGTTTACAGGAGGCCCACGCGGGGATTAAGCTAAGTCGCACTGAAAATCTGCCCAAGCCTCAGCAAACTGAAGGTGTAATGAGGCTTCTTGTAGAGAAATCTCCGGATGGAGGAAGATCTCGGCTCCAGATCTCAAGGTTCAAACACATCTTGATCTGCCTGGAGCGGAGCGCGGGGTGACAGCTGTCACCTCACCTGTCCTCGGCTGCCGGGCCGCCCGCTCGCTGCCTCGTTATCACATGATAAGTGTGCAGGTTCTTGAGCTGCCGGGATGGTGTTAATAAAGACGAGTTGTGTCTACAGAGGGCCTGGAAATCGGGAAAAATCCAAATTATGATCTGATTCTATAATGACCTGACCCTGAAGTCACGGAGAAGCAGCTGCAGGATCTAACAAGCACAATGGAGCACATTTATGTAGAATGATGCAATTTTTACCAGACATGCGCCAAATCTGCAAAAGGTTGCAAGGTCATTGCATAAATCTGAGTGCACCAGCCGAAAACCGTAAAGATTACAAGGCACAATGGTCACCAGCTCTGATCAGTCACGGGAAGTTACACGCTTTATAAATGTGGTGTACGCCAGAAACAAAAGCAGAAAATCCGCCCTGAGACCTCGGAGCAGTCTTGCCTATTGGTTTTACATTTTTAATAAATGCAGGTTGACTGCCACTAATAGCCACCATTACTGTTGTCACAGAAAGGTCCAATTCTCCTTCTGCATTGTCGGTCTTTACTGCGCTCCTAGTATTCTATTCATAACCCAGGATGAACACATCCTTCCTAAATAAGCGAGTGCTACAGTGCAAGAAATTGGATGTGTCTTGTGGTGGCAGAAATCTTACCCAATATTGTTATTGAAAATGGATTTCAGCAGAGGTTTAGAAAATCCTTCCCCTTTAGTAAGAGTCTCCGTCACATTTCCATATTAGACTGTAAGTTCTTGCGTTCCTAATCCGCCTTTTAGTATCGGTGTCACATAATATCACACATGTTGAAACGGAAGGTATAATGTACGAATTATTACAATATTGCGTAGAATACACATGACAGAATTCCCGTATTTTCAGGGGACAGGTAAGTCCTCAGGCAGAATTAACCTACACACTCTTCAACCTGTGAATGCCTGCAGCAGTGATGGGGTTAATTGTCTGTGCTCTGTGTCCGCTCGCCGTTGAATTTATGCCCCGTGGTGTCACCAGCGTCCCAGCTTGTCAGCGCGGTCCTTATTAGCTTTCATGTA
The DNA here is from genome assembly GCF_905171765.1 of Bufo bufo. Lineage (NCBI taxonomy): Eukaryota > Metazoa > Chordata > Amphibia > Anura > Bufonidae > Bufo > Bufo bufo. Next base: position 226,981,132 of record NC_053397.1, read on the forward strand.
CTCCCCCCTTAAATTATAGAGGACAGAACTGGTGGCATCTTAAATATGTCTCACTCTTCCTTTCTCCCCTGCATCATCCAAATGCACCCATTACCCTCGCCGTCACGATGCACGGGGGATGGAGCACGGAAAGGGTCGCCAGCAGAAATGCAGCTAAATTTATCACGCACCCAATTACAACGTTAATTGGCAAGCCCCAAAAATCAATTAATTCGCAAATTTTTTCAATTAAAAATTGATATAAATCATAAGGATCTTATTAAGTAAAGGCCAAGACAGTCAACATTTTTTTTTCTTGAAGGCTTCTGAAAATTTCTAAAATATAAAATGCAGCATTGCAAGGGTCTAATGCCCTTGAGTGTCTTTGTAGGAGAAGGGGGGATGTCATCAGCAGGACTGGGCTGAAGACAGATAAAAAAATATCGAGCGGCCGGCCGGACTGCCTTGTCTCTGTATTGATCAGGTGGGATTTTAACTTGCTGTGCAGATCCACAGTGTCAGCAAGTGCCAAGGGGCATTTTAGAAGCAGTCAACTTGGAGGTGTCACTTTGACATAAAAGGGTTGGGAAGTAACACAGTGAAATCAGAGGCGAATACTTAACGCAGCGTCATCTGATGGAGGAAACACATGAGGCAGGAGACGGCGGATGAGAGGGCAGCCAGGCAGTGATATGAGCGGGGCTTCCGGGGAAGGGGAGATCAATGTGGGCCCTCAGGGACCAGCTGTGATCAGTGTGGCTCCCAGAGAACAAGGAAGAAGAGATCAGCGTGGCTCTCGGGGACCAGGGAAGAAGAGATCAGTGTGGCCCTAAGGGAACAAGGAAGAAGAGATCAGTGTGGCTCCAAGGGACCAGGGAAGAAGAGATCAGTGTGGCCCCAAGGGAACAAGGAAGAAGAGATCAGTGTGGCCCCAAGGGAACAAGGAAGAGGAGATCAGTGTGGCTCCAAGGGACCAGGGAAGAAGAGATCAGTGTGGCTCCCAGGGAAGAAGAGATCAGTGTGGCTCCCAGGGAAGAAGAGATCAGTGTGGCTCCCAGGGACCAGGGAAGAAGAGATCAGCGTGGCTCTCGGGGGCCAAGATGGAAGAAATCAGTGTGGCTCCAAGGGACTGTGGAAGAGATCAGTGTGGCTCCCAGGGACCAGGGAAGAAGAGATCAGTGTGGCTCCCAGGGAAGAAGAGATCAGTGTGGCTCCCAGGGACCAGGGAAGAAGAGATCAGTGTGGCTCCCAGGGACCAGGGAAGAAGAGATCAGTGTGGCTCCCAGGGAAGAAGAGATCAGTGTGGCTCCCAGGGAAGAAGAGATCAGTGTGGCTCCCAGGGAAGAAGAGATCAGTGTGGCTCCCAGGGAAGAAGAGATCAGTGTGGCTCCCAGGGACCAGGGAAGAAGAGATCAGTGTGGCTCCAAGGGACCAGGGAAGAAGAGATCAGTGTGGCTCCCAGGGACCAGGGAAGAAGAGATCAGTGTGGCTCCAAGGGACCAGGGAAGAAGAGATCAGTGTGGCTCCCAGGGACCAGGGAAGAAGAGATCAGTGTGGCTCCCAGGGACCAGGGAAGAAGAGATCAGTGTGGCTCCAAGGGACCAGGGAAGAAGAGATCAGTGTGGCTCCCAGGGAAGAAGAGATCAGTGTGGCTCCCAGGGAAGAAGAGATCAGTGTGGCTCCCAGGGAAGAAGAGATCAGTGTGGCTCCCAGGGAAGAAGAGATCAGTGTGGCTCCCAGGGACCAGGGAAGAAGAGATCAGTGTGGCTCCAAGGGACCAGGGAAGAAGAGATCAGTGTGGCTCCCAGGGAAGAAGAGATCAGTGTGGCTCCCAGGGACCAGGGAAGAAGAGATCAGTGTGGCTCCCAGGGAAGAAGAGATCAGTGTGGCTCCCAGGGACCAGGGAAGAAGAGATCAGTGTGGCTCCCAGGGACCAGGGAAGAAGAGATCAGCGTGGCTCTAAGGGACTGTGGAAGAAGAGATCAGCGTGGCTCTAAGGGACGAGGGAAGAAGAGATCAGCGTGGCTCCAAGGGACCAGGGAAGAAGAGATCAGTGTGGCTCCCAGGGAAGAAGAGATCAGTGTGGCTCCCAGGGAAGAAGAGATCAGTGTGGCTCCAAGGGAACAAGGAAGAAGAGATCAGTGTGGCTCCCAGGGAAGAAGAGATCAGTGTGGCTCCCAGGGAAGAAGAGATCAGTGTGGCTCCAAGGGACCAGGGAAGAAGAGATCAGTGTGGGCTTCTAGAGGAAGTTGAAGTCAATGCAGGTTCCCAGGAACTGAATATGAGGAAACTGGAGTGGGCCCCCGGGGGTCAAGCAGAAAGAGAATTGTCTGTGGTCTCTAGGGCCATGAAAGGCTATATCAGTGCATTTCCATGCTCCTAGGAAGAGGAGATCAGCATGGTGGCTCTGTCGTGGCACTCTTGCTTTGTCATATTCAGACCCAGGACCGAACTACTCCAAAGGGCAAACTTGCATGGAGTTGGTATGTTCTTTTCATGTTTCCTCCCAGATTCCAAAGAAAAAGAAACAACTAATGGGTTAATTTGAAATTTAGATTGTGAGCCCCAATGGAGACTGTGACTGATGTCTGTACAGCTCCACATAAATGAATAGTAATAAGTATTAGCCTGCCGGCCCATGAGCTGCCCTTTCTCCATTGATTCTGCTTGTGGTGACATGAGTGTATCTGCAGCGGTCACTGCGTCTGACCGGATTACTGCTGTCATTACACACATTGTGGATTTCTCCTCTGAAGCTTTGCCTATGGGAGGTTCTCCAGTCATGGCCAAGGTCTATGGCCAATCTGCCCCTGGCCATAGGTTACAAGGATTGGGGTTTGTCGCCCCCTAGGCCAGACTTCCCCTTTGACATGAAGCTTTCCAATACACCTCCCTTCCCTGTTTTTTAGGACATGCGGTGTATGAGGAGACTTTACTGCACGTGTTCACCTGGTTCTTCTCTCCAATTTATTTGCGGATGGAAAAAAAGTAAAGAATAAAGCAAAAAAGAATGAAGACTATTAGTATAATTGCCCATAATGTATCAGTCAGGGTTCCTGGGCCGCACTTCACTTTCTCTCCACTAGATGGCAGATACATCGGCGCTATAAGATGTATGAGAGGAGCAGCGTATTCCTGGACCATGAGGTGACCGCACACCGTACAGACACGCCACCTATTATAAGAGGGGTACAATCTGTGCTTATAAAACCTAGATTAAGAATGGGGCCCATTAACCCTACAGGCGCAGAGACTTGGAGCGCACAGCTGACGCTCATGGATATTTTTTATATTTCTCCCTTTCAGATCTGACCCACCAGCAGCTGCTATATTTCTGGTGAAATGGATTCCAATGGGAAACTGTTCGGGGGATACGGTTTTAGCTCATTGCTTTTACTGGGGTGAGACGTATCCGTGCTGAATGTTCCAGTCTGAACCCAGTCCTACCTTACAAGTGGTCGGTTTACCTTACCCAAAGCCAAGCAGCTAAAGGAAGAAGGCATGAATTACGATGAAGATCTGGCAGTAATGGGTCTGGAGCCAGCTCTTCCTGCTCGTGCCGGGCCCTGAAGATTCATGGCCTGTGCCGCTGTAGAGCCAAGAGTTTTCTGGCGGCTCCGTCAGGTTCAGGTGCTTCCTCTGCCACTCAGCGATGTGAAGGCAGAGCTCAACCTGTGCCAGAAACCTGACGCAGCACTTTCCGCTCACAGCCCGGCCGAGGCTGACACGAGGCGCATGAGATGAGGGGTAAATAGCATTTCCAAGAACAGATGATTAAGGTGTTAAACCAAATGATCTTTCTATGGTTTAAGCACCGCCTGGGTGCGAGGAGTCCATGAGCTGGGATGTCTGTACGCTGCTAAGAGCGCCACTTTGGCCTATGTCTATAACCACAGAATTACAGCATTAAAGAGAGAAGGTGATGTCAGGAAGGCACCGGGCGTTATCGCAGCGCGGCGGTTCACATCACGTAAAGGCTGACACCTTGTAATACACCTGCCCCCTGTGTACTTGCCATGTGAAAATTAAAATCTTCTTTATTTACAACATTAAGAATTCACAGGTAAAGTGAGTACAAATTACGCGTTTCGTACGTGTTATGATTAATGTCCATTGAAATGCGTCACTTGTGCTCACTACCGTTACCTGTAAATATTAATGTTCTAAATAAAGGAGCAGAAGATTTAAATTTTCATTCCAGTGGTGTTGGATTGTGTTCTGCATTGATTCTGGGGTGGATTCTGTGCACCTGGAACATCCCATGGCCGGATATCTGCTGATAGTACTACTCCATACTGGGCATGTAGCCTCCGTGACCTTAGTGGTGTAACGTGCGCCATATTCCTCATTGTGGTGCACCTGGAACATCCCATGGCCGGATATCTGCTGAGTGTACTACTCCATACTGGGCATGTAGCCTCCGTGACCTTAGTGGCCTAACGTGCGCCATATTCCTCATTGTGGTGCACCTGGAACATCCCATGGCCGGATATCTGCTGATAGTACTACTCCATACTGGGCATGTAGCCTCCGTGACCTTAGTGGTGTAATGTGCGCCATATTCCTCATTGTGGTGCACCTGGAACATCCCATGGCCGGATATCTGCTGATAGTACTACTCCATACTGGGCATGGAGCCTCCGTGACCTTAGTGGTGTAACGTGCGCCATATTCCTCATTGTGGTGCACCTGGAACATCCCATGGCCGGATATCTGCTGATAGTACTACTCCATACTGGGCATGGAGCCTCCGTGACCTTAGTGGTGTAACGTGCGCCATATTCCTCATTGTGGTGCACCTGGAACATCCCATGGCCGGATATCTGCTGATAGTACTACTCCATACTGGGCATGTAGCCTCCGTGACCTTAGTGGTGTAACGTGCGCCATATTCCTCATTGTGGTGCACCTGGAACATCCCATGGCCGGATATCTGCTGATAGTACTACTCCATACTGGGCATGTAGCCTCCGTGACCTTAGTGGTGTAACGTGCGCCATATTCCTCATTGTGGTGCACCTGGAACATCCCATGGCCGGATATCTGCTGATAGTACTACTCCATACTGGGCATGGAGCCTCCGTGACCTTAGTGGTGTAACGTGCGCCATATTCCTCATTGTGGTGCACCTGGAACATCCCATGGCCGGATATCTGCTGATAGTACTACTCCATACTGGGCATGTAGCCTCCGTGACCTTAGTGGTGTAATGTGCGCCATATTCCTCATTGTGGTGCACCTGGAACATCCCATGGCCGGATATCTGCTGATAGTACTACTCCATACTGGGCATGTAGCCTCCGTGACCTTAGTGGTGTAACGTGCGCCATATTCCTCATTGTGGTGCACCTGGAACATCCCATGGCCGGATATCTGCTGATAGTACTACTCTATACTGGGCATGTAGCCTCCGTGACCTTAGTGGTGTAACGTGCGCCATATTCCTCATTGTGGTGCACCTGGAACATCCCATGGCCGGATATCTGCTGATAGTACTACTCCATACTGGGCATGGAGCCTCCGTGACCTTAGTGGTGTAACGTGCGCCATATTCCTCATTGTGGTGCACCTGGAACATCCCATGGCCGGATATCTGCTGATAGTACTACTCCATACTGGGCATGTAGCCTCCGTGACCTTAGTGGTGTAATGTGCGCCATATTCCTCATTGTGGTGCACCTGGAACATCCCATGGCCGGATATCTGCTGATAGTACTACTCCATACTGGGCATGTAGCCTCCGTGACCTTAGTGGTGTAACGTGCGCCATATTCCTCATTGTGGTGCACCTGGAACATCCCATGGCCGGATATCTGCTGATAGTACTACTCCATACTGGGCATGGAGCCTCCGTGACCTTAGTGGTGTAACGTGCGCCATATTCCTCATTGTGGTGCACCTGGAACATCCCATGGCCGGATATCTGCTGATAGTACTACTCCATACTGGGCATGTAGCCTCCGTGACCTTAGTGGTGTAATGTGCGCCATATTCCTCATTGTGGTGCACCTGGAACATCCCATGGCCGGATATCTGCTGATAGTACTACTCCATACTGGGCATGTAGCCTCCGTGACCTTAGTGGTGTAACGTGCGCCATATTCCTCATTGTGGTGCACCTGGAACATCCCATGGCCGGATATCTGCTGATAGTACTACTCCATACTGGGCATGTAGCCTCCGTGACCTTAGTGGTGTAATGTGCGCCATATTCCTCATTGTGGTGCACCTGGAACATCCCATGGCCGGATATCTGCTGATAGTACTACTCCATACTGGGCATGTAGCCTCCGTGACCTTAGTGGTGTAACGTGCGCCATATTCCTCATTGTGGTGCACCTGGAACATCCCATGGCCGGATATCTGCTGAGTGTACTACTCCATACTGGGCATGTAGCCTCCGTGACCTTAGTGGTGTAACGTGCGCCATATTCCTCATCGTGGTGCACCTGGAACATCCCATGGCCGGATATCTGCTGATAGTACTACTCCATACTGGGCATGTAGCCTCCGTGACCTTAGTGGTGTAACGTGCGCCATATTCCTCATTGTGGTGCACCTGGAACATCCCATGGCCGGATATCTGCTGATAGTACTACTCCATACTGGGCATGGAGCCTCCGTGACCTTAGTGGTGTAACGTGCGCCATATTCCTCATTGTGGTGCACCTGGAACATCCCATGGCCGGATATCTGCTGATAGTACTACTCCATACTGGGCATGTAGCCTCCGTGACCTTAGTGGCGTAACGTGTGCCATATTCCTCATTGTGGTGCACCTGGAACATCCCATGGCCGGATATCTGCTGATAGTACTACTCCATACTGGGCATGGAGCCTCCGTGACCTTAGTGGTGTAACGTGCGCCATATTCCTCATTGTGGTGCACCTGGTACATCCCATGGCCGGATATCTGCTGATAGTACTACTCCATACTGGGCATGGAGCCTCCGTGACCTTAGTGGTGTAACGTGCGCCATATTCCTCATTGTGGTGCACGCTACTGAACCAAACCAGGAGCGCACCCTGAATGCAGCACAAACCGATGTGCGTTTTACAAGAAGTTTCCTTCATAATTTTCGGCTACATGGCGATTAAAAAAAAAAAACCTGGTCAAATCTCAGCTCGGTTTCCATTTGTTGGATTTCTGACAACAGGTCGATCGTTTGACGCCAGGCCACCCAACAGATGTGGTCCTAGCCGTATAGGCCATGTATCTCACACGCACAGCGCCTTGGAATCCTCCAGCCCGTACACAGTAACGCACCTGGTCCAAGTAGTCGTATGATAGTTAGGGGTCCGCCGAGTGCCGGACGAGGTTTACTGATGGTGGAGATCTGAACAGGGCTTCATCTATACTAGGTCTCTGGCAGCGTCCTATGAGGACTATAAGCTGCTGGTGGTCATTTTCCCAGTGACTACAGGCCAGTCTGTGGGAATCGAGGCTTGTTCATCTGCTTTAGGTCGGGCTCTACGGCGAGTTTCCGATGATCACACTGGAGATAATATCACTGCTAACCTGCTGGAGTCCTGTGCACTGCGTTATGTGCCCGCGACGCCGGGATTTCTGCAGCCACAAAGTCTTTGGTCTATAAAATGGCCTGTGCATACGATTCCACGTGAGCCCCACAGGTTGGCGTTCACATTGATAAGCTGTGGTCTAACACAACTTCACAGGACGAGTGCCATGTCTGGATGTGCGGAGACCTTAGTGCCAGGCTTATCTCACCCGCAATAAAGGCCTAAAAGAGGGGGGGAACAAATGCCGCTAATTGTGCCGCGAGAAGTCGCCCTAAATATCAGCATTCAAATTCTGCATTGTCTGCAGCATCTACAGGGTTAAAGATTCAGCCTACAAATTTCTTTTTCTTTCCTTTTTTTTCTTCCTTCTTTTTCAATTTACATTTTTGGCTTAAAGTGGGAGCTGGGAGGAAAATAATGCAATTGGTGACACATTCTCGGCGAGCAGCTACAACGCGTTAAGCACTCCAGAATCTCATATATTCGCTCGGCCCCTGGCTACACACATCTGCCTAATGTTAGAGTTTAAATATCCTTTTCCATTTTACATGCATTCAAGTCTCATTTGAGGGAAATGAAACGGTATTATTAAAGGGAGATTTTGCACAAATGGCCTGAATTTGACATGTCAGGTTCAATGAGGCTGCTACATATGTAACAAGGAGAAGGGCTCAAAGGCGACAAACCTCTTTGGAGAGAGAGTCCCTGATTCTGAAATTAAATTTGCATGCGGCGTACCCGGCGTCCTTCACTCCCCACACGCCGGCTGTCACAGGAGACCGCTTCCCCGTGCCCTGTGCACAGTCCTGGACCCCTTACCTGTCTCTGTTTTTAATGAGATTTGGGTGATGATTCGTCTCAGGTAATTTTAACTTCAGAACAGCAGGGTAAAAGTAAAGTGCAGATGTTAATGCCGTGGACGTGTCCACGGTCTCCTCTGAGACGCTTCACACCTGCCAGATACTGATGCAGAAAATTCATTCAAATGGAATCGGTTTTCAGTTGCAGAAATTTAGTGCCAAAAAATCTGCCGTGTGTGAAGGCGCCTTTATTGTTACCTTCATATCACGTGACCTGAGAAAAGAGGAACCAGTATGAGGACTGGTGCACGCCGGACCTGGATTGTAGCTTATGGCGGCGCACAGGTTTATTCCTCATGGACTGGAGAGGATTTGCGTCGTCTTCCATGGCATGTTGTACTACGGAGGTCTACAAGAGAGGAGAATGGCCGGCTCCACGCAGATTCAGAAATCTGCAGCTAAACGATGGCTCATTAGATTGGCACACACGTTAGCCCCATTGTAATCGTTTGTTCGCACAGGACTGATGCCCAGTGGATCCTCTCATCTGGAATATCACTAGCATATTACAGTACCATAGTGGATGCTCATACACAAGCTGCCGTGCAGATATTAATGGAACATCTAAGGCTGTTTTCACACTAGCAATCTTTGCAGATCTGTCATGGATTAGCAAAAACGCTTCCATTACAATAATACAACCGCCGCATCCGTCATGAACGGATCCGGTTGTATTATGTCTTCTATAACCATGACGGATCCGTCTTGAACACCATTGAAAGTCAATGGGGGACGGATCGTTTTCGATTGTGTCGGTGAAAACGGATCCGTCCCCATTGACTTACATTGTGTGTCAGGATGGATCCGTTTGGCTCAGTTTCGTCAGATGGACACCAAAACGCTGCAGGCGGCCTCCAGAGCGGAATGGAGACTGAACTGATGGATTCTGAGCGGATCCTTTCCATTCAGAATGCATTAGGGCGAAACTGATCCGTTTTGGACACTTGTGAGAGCCCTAAACAGATCTGGCAAACGGAAACCAAAACGCCCGTGTGAGAGTAGCCTAAGGATAAATGCACACGATGCAGATTATGCAAGGTTTTTCCATGTGGATTTTTGTGCAGGAAAAAAAAAACGAAGCAATACAGAACCAGCAAAATAAATAACATTTGCCAAATCTCATGCACACTTCGCAGATTTTTTTCTGTGTGGATTTTAAAATGTCACCTTATTTATAGTGGTTTTCCCCATAGACTTCAGTGGAGTTGTTAATATAAACAGGAAATCCGTTCAAAAAAAAATGCATAAAAACTGTGATAAGTAGTGTGGATTTATGTGCGATATTTTTTCTGCATACAAATCCTCGCTGTGTGCAGGTAGCCTAAAAGGATTTTCTGAGAGTTTGATACCGATGACCTATCTTCAGGATAGGTCATCAATATCTGAGGGGTGGGGGTCCGACACCTGGGACCTCTGCTGATCAGCCGTTTGAGAAGGCAGCGGCGCTCCTGTGAGTACTGCGGACTCGTAGCTGACCAAGCACAGCGCCGTACGTTGTATAGTGGCCGTGCTTGGCATTGCACTCAGTCCCGTTCACTTCTGTGGGGCTGAGCTGCTCCCGGGCCACAAGACCGATGAACCTGACGTCGCTGGCCTAAGGAAAGCTGGAGCGTCACTGCCTTGTCAATCAGTCAGTGAACGCACCCTAAACGTGTTTTCTGTGGCAGATTTAGGCTAGGGCTACACGACGACATGTGTCGTGCGACAATCTTTATAATGATGGTCTACGGTGTCGCACTGCGACGTGTGACGACTGCAACGCGATAGTAGCAAAAAATCCATCCAAGATGAATTTTTCTGTGACTGTCGCAGTGCGACACCATAGACTATCGTTATAAAGATTGTCACGTGACACATGTCGTCGTGTAGCCCTAGCGTTAATGTGGAAATGCCGCAGGATTTTACAGTCGCGACAATTCTCATCCACACCCTGCAGAAAACCGCTAAAGCGGGAAACGCAAATAACTTGTCCTGCGCAGCAGATTTCAAATGCTCAGGATGAAACCTGCGTCACTTGGTGCGTTTTTTGCCACTGCAGAATTCTGCCCGGTCCACCCAGGACCCTTCATACCGGTGATGCAGAGCTGTGGGCCAGCTTATAGGGGGTGCTGAGAGTTGGGGTCCCCTCTATGATGTGGGCGAGGGACTCGCCATCCGCACACTGATTATTAGTCGCATCCTGAAATCTGTCAAGCAAATGGAGGCCACGTCTTGGAGTAATTTCCCCCAGAACATTGCGGCTAATCCGTAGTAATGTTATTTACCAGTGCAGTGAAATGTACACGCGTGTATACCAGTACACATAATGATTATTACTGCTTGTCCACATCCTGACGTGCGAATACCGGAACGCAGGGTGCGCCCTGCACCTCCATTAGATGTTAATGAAGCTCTCCCCAGACCATGCATGAGGCGCTGCGCGGTTAAACCTGCCCCAGTGAAAGTGACGGAGAGCCCTGGCCTTTGCTGTAGATTAGCTTCAATTGCCTCAATGCATGGAATAGATTGGATGTTATCTATCATGGCGCGGCCCGGGTCGTTATTTAATAATTAATAGAGCGTTCTTACTCTCCTGTGCCTGCTAAGCAGCTGATTGCAGCGCGCCCATCGCCCGTCCCTCGCCTTCCTAACCGTGCGCTCACTTGGAGGAGTAACCTCATCCTTTTTCATTTGTCAGCGGGATCACAATAGAAACTTGTCAGATGTATGATTTAGAGTTTTTCCTGTTTCCCATTAAACCCGAGGACTGACCCCCCTCCTGCGCCCGGCTACCTTACCGTCTTACCTCTCACAACAGCTCCCTCCGTGCCCCTCACTTCCTTGATGGCTTTCTGGAGGCCCTAATTGCTTCTCTGCATTTAAACCAGTGGGCTAATTTGCTGCGGCTCTTTATTAGGTTGGATGAGACCCAAATTACGCCATCAATTACACACACTCTGTCTGAAACGCTCATACGAGGTGTCAAAGGGGGAAAAATGAGAGAAGGGTCTTTCCATAAACTCAGACCCCTCTTATCTGCAGCCAGTGGGGCTGAGCACAGGCACCGACACCTGTGATCATCTAGTGGCTTAGATACGGGGCTCAGATTATCCGCAGTGGATCCATGCGTGTTACATGCGGAGATAGATCTCACTCTGTGCATTGTAGGCAGTGAAATCCATGGTGGAAGTCCCTGGCTGAAGGCCACACGTGGATGTGTGCGCGGAATATCCTCATTTTGGAATCTGCTGCAGGTGAAATGTTTGTGTGGATTTCGCCGTTGCAATTCAAAGGTTGAGATCTGGGGCAATCCACAAAAAAATCCACAAGTAACACATGGATTTTGGTACAGATTTTATGCGGAAACGCAGTGAAAATCTGCACAGAAATCCAAGTAGAAAATCTGCATAAACTACGCTACCCTGAGCACGTACCCCGAGTGACATCCGCACTGCAGGTCAGTGTCCGCTGCAGATTACATATCAACTGATTATATAATGGGGGGGGGGGGTGTAGTCGTACACTAGTCCGGGGAGCAAGCCCTCGTTTACTCTCTGGATTCAGTCTGGGATCCCCGTTACCTGATATTGACTTGTGTTATTTTCTCCATTTCTTGCTCCATATGTTCTTGCAGTTCCCCGGGACGCAGCAGGACCTGGCAGATGGGGCAGATCGGGGCCTGGCTGTCAAACAGGGCGACTTTCTTTTTACCTGAAGAGAGAGAAGGAAATGTGTGATTAGGATCAGACTGAAGGGTTATAACGAATGGGGCTATGATATCCACCGTCATCATGAGGCAGGGGCCATATACATCATCAGGTAAAGCAGTTCTACGCCCACAGCGTGCATTAAATAAATATATAAATATATATATATATATATATATATATATATATATATACACTGTTTGTGAATACAGTGTGGGCCCTGTGGGGCCCCGTCATGGTTGCTACTTCTGCTATATCATTGAGTACCAGATAATAGAGTACATATAATGTCTACGTAGAGGCAGTGATATACTGCGCCCCCTCATTATGCCGCAGTCAGTATACAGATGACAGGGGCAGAGATGTACAGTGATGGAAGCATGCAATAAAAATGCAAATTGCTGCTAATTAAGATGTTTATTGTAAAACAATGCTGATCTTAATGCCAACCACGTGGCAACTGACGAGGCAATACTGCGCCTAAGCAGGCCATAAATAAAAGTCAAGAGCCCCCCTCAGCAAGAAAGGATTCCCTGCAGGGGCTGACATACTGCACCCTCCGGTGTCTTCCTGTGAGTGCGCTCTCTGGAGAGGTTCAGTCTACACAATTCTACAGATACGGCCATAGATGAACATCAGCTTGATGAATCAGACCCACCTAACCCTGATGCTGCAGCGCCCCTGGTGGCAGGACTAGGAAAATGACCGCAAGGGTCTTGTAGTGACTCTTGGTGGCCTCAGTTCCCTATAGAAGAAGGCAAGTAGCTCAATGCATCATTTACTATGCCTATAGGTCTATAGCCATGTGCACTCTTCTGTAGATCGAAGAGTTATTCGTCAAACTGTGAGGGGCATCTACTTGGCTGTGATCTGCTCCCATCACAAAGAAAATTTCGCTTTTGGGACTCTAGAAAAGTTAGATGACAACTTTGTGTGGGAGCTGTGGTCGACGACATATTGGTTTGTCATCCAACTTTCCCACAGAAAAAAAATTGTCCAGTTGATATTGGAGATGACTCGAGGATATTGACCTTCCCCTTTAAAGGCAAAGAATTTTCCATCCGGATACAATACAAGGGTGGTAAGTGTAGAAGGGAGAGCACCCGGGCGGTGCGCGTAGAAGGGAGAGCGCCCGGGCGGTGCGTGTAGAAGGGAGAGCGCCGGGGCGGTGCGTGTAGAAGGGAGAGCGCCGGGGCGGTGCGTGTAGAAGGGAGAGCGCCGGGGCGGTGCGTGTAGAAGGGAGAGCGCCGGGGCGGTGCGCGTAGAAGGGAGAGCGCCGGGGCGGTGCGCGTAGAAGGGAGAGCGCCGGGGCGGTGCGCGTAGAAGGGAGAGCGCCGGGGCGGTGCGCGTAGAAGGGAGAGCGCCGGGGCGGTGCGCGTAGAAGGGAGAGCGCCCTGGCGGTGCGCGTAGAAGGGAGAGCGCCCTGGCGGTGCGCGTAGAAGGGAGAGCGCCCTGGCGGTGCGCGTAGAAGGGAGAGCGCCCTGGCGGTGCGCGTAGAAGGGAGAGCGCCCTGGCGGTGCGCGTAGAAGGGAGAGCGCCCTGGCGGTGCGCGTAGAAGGGAGAGCGCCCTGGCGGTGCGCGTAGAAGGGAGAGCGCCCGGGCGGTGCGCGTAGAAGGGAGAGCGCCCGGGCGGTGCGCGTAGAAGGGAGAGCGCCCGGGCGGTGCGCGTAGAAGGGAGAGCGCCCGGGCGGTGCGCGTAGAAGGGAGAGCGCCCTGGCGGTGCGCGTAGAAGGGAGAGCGCCCTGGCGGTGCGCGTAGAAGGGAGAGCGCCCTGGCGGTGCGCGTAGAAGGGAGAGCGCCCGGGCGGTGCGCGTAGAAGGGAGAGCGCCCGGGCGGTGCGCGTAGAAGGGAGAGCGCCGGGGCGGTGCGCGTAGAAGGGAGAGCGCGCCCGGGCGGTGCGCGTAGAAGGGAGAGCGCGCCCGGGCGGTGCGCGTAGAAGGGAGAGCGCGCCCGGGCGGTGCGCGTAGAAGGGAGAGCGCGCCCGGGCGGTGCGCGTAGAAGGGAGAGCGCGCCCGGGCGGTGCGCGTAGAAGGGAGAGCGCCTTGACTGATCACTGAAATTAATGGGGGGCATTTATCATGTGCCTAATTTATGAGGAGGCGTGCGCTAGTTTGAAATCTACTGCTGGAAACAGGCGTATATATTTTTGGGAATTTCCCAGGGCTCTGCCACCCCTCAGTGACGAGGATGGCAGAAAAACACCCATATGACAAAATATTGTTGCATGGGTGTTTAAAAAGTTGCAAAATGGGGTCTTGAAACTTTATTTAAATAAAAACCTGTTTTACAGTCTTAGTAAATGACCCCCGTGGGTCACTTCACATGAGCATTTCCTGCACGCACCATCCAGCTCTGACTCTCCCACAAGACGCAGTCTACAAGAACCATGGACAGCACTCGGACGCCATCTCTGTGTAGTTCACCGACTAGAACAGGGGCAACTTAAACATTGCTGGCCTGAAAGAGCCCAGAGACGGCCTCTTACCTATGGGCAGGAATAGGTTTACACAGTAGCAGAAAATCAGCTGAATACAGAAACTTCTAAGATCCAGAATGTGACAAATGGAGAAGTAATGTACAACGTGAGGTCTGATATGCGGATAGGAAGCAGACGGAGAACTGGAGTAAACTTATCAATGCAAGTCTACTGCAGGAGGGACATGTAAGGAGCAAAGAGGGACTGTGGTCCACAGCAGGGACTGTCCCTGTGGAACTAGGACTCTTAGGAGGTAAGGAGTCTGTCCCTGTGGCCTCGCCAAGGCTCCGATAAGTGTCTGCCGGGTGATTTTTCCAAGCACCAGTAGAGGAGGCAGAAATTCTTGTGTATGATGGAGCGGGCAGCCGCCAGGAATAGCCCAGCGAGGACCCATTCAGCACTATTAATAGTGCAGCCTCCGGTAATTGACAATGAGGGCGCAGGGTTGTAGCCTTTTCCTAAATAAACAAGCCCTTGTTTAGAAGCAGAGGATATCCTGTCGTATGTGTGAGGCGAGAGCGCGGTCTCTGCCAACCGGTGTAATATAACATATCAAGGCAGATAGAAGACATGAAACGCGACAGCAGATAACGACCACTCAACGGCTTTAATTTGCCGATTTCTCTTGTCTTGCAGCATAGCCGTCATGCCTCTAAACGGGAGGTTATATTATCTGCCTCATAATCTCCAGGGCTTGCTTGTGTTCATGCAATCCTGCTTTAAATAAGATGTTTAGTGAAGCCTACGCCGGGTTGTCAGCCAAGACACACGTTCAGCTGCCAAATTCCAGACGGACAGAAATGGTGTTTTATGTCTGGAGTGAAAATTCTAAATAAAGATCTATTGTAGCTCTGAGAATAGCAGCCGGCACCGAACAAGGGGGGCACATACTTTACTGCAAATGATATCGGTCAGAACTGACCCTACAAGTCTCCCTCATGTCCTCCCCAGAGATGAGAATACCGTCCTCTCTAGATGTGGGGTGTAATCATCCATAGCCCCCCATTATTCACCCACAGAGGCCGGAGTCTCCTCCATTGGCCATTATACATCCGTACACCTT
This sequence comes from Bufo bufo, assembly GCF_905171765.1. NCBI lineage: Eukaryota > Metazoa > Chordata > Amphibia > Anura > Bufonidae > Bufo > Bufo bufo. The sequence goes on from NC_053397.1 coordinate 226,996,717, forward strand.
CCAAGGCGTGGTAATCACATTGAGGCGCCGGTGATCCAGCAGCTCATCTCATTTATATTGATCCGTATGTTGTGGTAAATCCTTTCTAATGGATAATGAATCGTTAACATTTCTCTTAATCACTGAGCGCTCGATGTCAGGAGCCTCACAGATTGCAGGCAGCAGATAATGAGGGGAGGCTTTATTCTATATCATGTCCCTGCCCCCTGGAAGAAACGTGCAGCCTTGTTCATCCTGAGCTTTCTGATTCATGAACAGAAGTACAGGTAAGCCTGACGTATGCAGAGGCGCTAGGACGGTTGAGGTGGAGGTGTTGTATATGTCGGCCTCTGTAAGGCCAGGATAGTGTAGAGCCTTGGAGGACAGCTGAGGTGGGGGTGTTGTATATGTCAGCCTCTGTAAGGCCAGGATAGTGTAGAGCCTTGGAGGACGGCTGAGGTGGGGGTGTTGTATATGTCAGCCTCTGTAAGGCCAGGATAGTGTAGAGCCTTGGAGGACGGCTGAGGTGAGGGTGTTGTATATGTTAGCCTCTGTAAGGCCAGGATAGTGTAGAGCCTTGGAGGACGGCTGAGGTGAGGGTGTTGTATATGTCAGCCTCTGTAAGGCCAGGATAGTGTAGAGCCTTGGAGGACAGCTGAGGTGGGGGTGTTGTATATGTCAGCCTCTGTAAGGCCAGGATAGTGTAGAGCCTTGGAGGACGGCTGAGGTGGGGGTGTTGTATATGTCAGCCTCTGTAAGGCCAGGATAGTGTAGAGCCTTGGAGGACGGCTGAGGTGAGGGTGTTGTATATGTCAGCCTCTGTAAGGCCAGGATAGTGTAGAGCCTTGGAGGACGGCTGAGGTGAGGGTGTTGTATATGTTAGCCTCTGTAAGGCCAGGATAGTGTAGAGCCTTGGGGGACGGCTGAGGTGGGGGTGTTGTATATGTCGGCCTCTGTAAGGCCAGGATAGTGTAGAGCCTTGGAGGACGGCTGAGGTGGGGGTGTTGTATATGTCAGCCTCTGTAAGGCCAGGATAGTGTAGAGCCTTGGAGGACGGCTGAGGTGAGGGTGTTGTATATGTCGGCCTCTGTAAGGCCAGGATAGTGTAGAGCCTTGGAGGACGGCTGAGGTGGGGGTGTTGCACAGTAAAATATACATTTTTGCTGATGACGCTAAACTGTGTAAAGTAATTAACACTGAAGAGGACAGTATACTGTATATATACTACAGAGGACAGTATACTGTATATATACTACAGAGGACAGTGTACTGTATATATACTACAGATGACAGTATACTGTATATATACTACAGAGGACAGTGTACTGTATATATACTACAGATGACAGTATACTGTATATATACTACAGAGGACAGTATACTGTATATATACAGTACAGACCAAAAGTTTGGACACACCTTCTCATTCAAAGAGTTTTCTTTATTTTCATGACTATGAAGGCATCAGAACTATGAATTAACACATGTGGAATTATATACATTACAAACAAGTGTGAAACAACTGAAAATATGTCATATTCTAGGTTCTTCAAAGTAGCCACCTTTTGCTTTGATTACTGCTTTGCACACTCTTGGCATTCTCTTGATGAGCTTCAAGAGGTAGTCCCCTGAAATGGTCTTCACTTCACAGGTGTGCCCTGTCAGGTTTAATAAGTGGGATTTCTTGCCTTATAAATGGGGTTGGGACCATCATTTGCGTTGAGGAGAAGTCAGGTGAATACACAGCTGATAGTCCTACTGAATAGACTGTTAGCTGCTTTTTTCTTGCATTAATACAAATTCTAACAGTCTATTCAGTAGGACTATCAGCTGTGTATCCACCTGACTTCTCCTCAACGCAACTGATGGTCCCAACCCCATTTATAAGGGAAGAAATCCCACTTATTAAACCTGACAGGGCACACCTGTGAAGTGAAGACCATTTCAGGGGACTACCTCTTGAAGCTCATCAAGAGAATGCCAAGAGTGTGCAAAGCAGTAATCAAAGCAAACGGTGGCTACTTTGAAGAACCTAGAATATGACATATTTTCAGTTGTTTCACACTTGTTTGTTATGTATATAATTCCACCTGTGTTAATTCATAGTTTTGATGCCTTCATAGTCATGAAAATAAAGAAAACTCTTTGAATGAGAAGGTGTGTCCAAACTTTTGGTCTATACTGTATATATACTACAGAGGACAATATACGGCTACAGAGGGATCTGGATAGATTGGAGGCTTGGGCAGATAAGTGGCAGATGAGGTTTAACACTGACAAATGTAAGGTTATGCACATGGGAAGGAATAATGCAAGTCACCCGTACATACTAAATGGTAAAACACTCTGTAACACTGACATGGAAAAGGACCTAGGAATTTTAATAAACAGCAAACTAAGCTGTAGAAACCAGTGTCAGGCAGCTGCTGCCAAGGCCAATAAGATAATGGGTTGCATCAAAAGTGGCATAGATGGTGGTGATGTGTAAAGTGGTAGGACTATGTTCTCATCACTAGTCAGACCACACATGGAGGACTGTGTACAGTTCTGGGCTCCTGTGAACAAGGCAGACATAGCAGAGCTGGAGAAGGTTCAGAGGAGGGCAATTAAAGTAATAACTGGAATGGGGGGACTACAGTACCCTGAAAGATTATCAACATTAGGGTTATTCACTTTAGAAAAAAGACAACTGAGGGGAGATCTAATAACTATGTATAAATATATAAATATATCAGGGGTCAGTACAGAGATCACTCCCATCATCTATTTATCCCCAGGACTGTGACTGTGACAAGGGGACATCCTCTGCGTCTGGAGGAAAGAAGGTTTGTACACAAACATAGAAGAGGATTCTTTACTGTAAGAGCAGTGAGACTATGGACTCTATACTGTAAGAGCAGTGAGACTATGGACTCTATACTGTAAGAGCAGTGAGACTATGGACTCTTTACTGTAAGAGCAGTGAGACTATGGACTCTATACTGTAAGAGCAGTGAGACTATGGACTCTATACTGTAAGAGCAGTGAGACTATGGACTCTTTACTGTAAGAGCAGTGAGACTATGGACTCTTTACTGCAAGAGCAGTGGGACTATGGACTCTTTACTGTAAGAGCAGTGAGACTATGGACTCTTTACTGTAAGAGCAGTGAGACTATGGACTCTTTACTGTAAGAGCAGTGAGACTATGGACTCTGTACTGTAAGAGCAGTGAGACTATGGACTCTTTACTGTAAGAGCAGTGAGACTATGGACTCTTTACTGTAAGAGCAGTGAGACTATGGACTCTATACTGTAAGAGCAGTGAGACTGTGGACTCTTTACTGTAAGAGCAGTGAGACTATGGACTATATACTGTAAGAGCAGTGAGACTATGGACTATATACTGTAAGAACAGTGAGACCATGGACTCTATACTGTAAGAGCAGTGAGACTATGGACTCTTTACTGTAAGAGCAGTGAGACTATGGACTCTATACTGTAAGAGCAGTGAGACTATGGACTCTTTACGGTAAGAGCAGTGAGACTATGGACTCTTTACTGTAAGAGCAGTGAGACTATGGACTCTGTACTGTAAGAGCAGTGAGACTATGGACTCTATACTGTAAGAGCAGTGAGACTATGGACTCTTTACTGTAAGAGCAGTGAGACTATGGACTCTATACTGTAAGAGCAGTGAGACTATGGACTCTATACTGTAAGAGCAGTGAGACTATGGACTATTTACTGTAAGAGCAGTGAGACTATGGACTCTTTACTGTAAGAGCAGTGAGACTATGGACTCTTTACTGTAAGAGCAGTGAGACTATGGACTCTTTACTGTAAGAGCAGTGAGACTATGGACTCTGCCTGAGGAGGTGGGGATGGTGAGTTCACTATAAGAGTTCAGGAGGGGCCTGGATGTATTTCTGGAGTGTAATAATATTACAGGCTATAGCTACTAGAGAGGGGTCGTAGATCCAGGGAGTTATTTTGATTGGAGTCGGGAAGGAATTTTTTATTCCCCTAAAGTGGGGAAAATTGGCTTCTACCTTTGTTTGTTTTTGCCTTCCTCTGGATCAACTTGCAGGATAACAACCCAAACTGGATGGACAGAGGGCTTTTTTCGGCTTGATACTATGTTACTATGTATATGTCGGCCTCTGTGAGGCCAGGATAGTGTAGAGCCTTGGAGGCCGGCTGAGGTGGGGGTGTTGTATATGTCGGCCTCTGTGAGGCCAGGATAGTCTAGAGCCTTGGAGGACGGGTCGTGTGCTTGTATCTCCAGGTCACATTTATTTTTTCGGATATATTTTGTACATGGGCCGAGAGTTTATTTTCGGATAACGGACGTGAATAACGGGGCGACAGTGGGAGGCGGGTAACTGGGAGCCATAAAGTAAGGCAGAAATATATAGAATCCTTCATCAGAGCGGAGGAGGGGAATAAACAACCTTAAAGAGCCGTTATTATCCTGTCGGCTGTGTCAGCGCTTCTCCAATTAGCTTTCTATCAGCCGGAGCGGTCAGTAAACTGCGGCGTGGTGGCCATTCACGGGCTCTGCTGAACCGAGAGCCTACAATGACAGGGAGCGGCGAGGAAGGAGCGGCAGATACTTAATGGACGGCCGGTAATGACAGACCACTTAGGAGAGAGGCAGTTTACATGTCACAACAGAGAGCCCTGAGCAGCGTGTAATGAGATCTCACAGGGCAGTGGGATGGCGGGCACCGCATCCGAAATACTGGCATTTCATACACCAGCAAAACGGCGCCTCCGCCAACATGGCAGCACATGCTTCCTGGCAGATCTATCCGCGTTCAGCCCTGCAGAGGCCGCTCAGAGGTGGATAAGGGTTTATGCGCATGACGCAGTTAAGTCGCTTCCCTCTAAGAAAACCGCGGCAAAACTGCAGTGTATGAATGAACCCTTACCATGCCGTGTTGTCGTGGCAGTCAGGACGGGTGAGCAGGTTGTGATAACAATTACAAGCGAACCGCCATCTCTTGGGGGTCATTGACTGAGGTTCCTGCATTTGTAATTGGGGCACCAAGCTAAACAGCAGAGACTGGCACATCTGACAACCTGTACATGACGCCCCCTGCACCATGTCAGAGTTCATGATTGCCTGGCGGTCCAGGCGGCCGCGGCACAACGCCACCCCAGCAGATGGGGGATGTGGTAGCTGCATCCTGGCAGCGTCTGGACCTCAGCTAGCGGGGAGGAGATCGCGCTGGCGTTGTGGTGAACAAGGATTTACTACAGAAGCCACAAGGAAGCTCCCTCAGAGCTGACATCACCGAAGTCTGCCGTTTAGGTTGTTAGAAATGCAGCGGGCAGATGTTTGCTGCGGCATATCACTGGCAGGGCACCGGCAAGCCATGGTAACACCACGAGAACACTGGATATGTCACCGTCATATCACCTCCACCTGAACCCTAAACCTATCCGTGTAGAGAGACATGAGCAAGAAGAGAGCGCGGCAGAGGAAAAGAGACAGGCAGGAGGCAATAAGGAGACAGATGTGCAGGGCAATGATTTCAGAAACTTGGTGCAATCACTTTATAAATTAGGAGCGGGGAGGGGGAGAAGCTAAAAGCGGAGAGGAAGGCATGACAATTACTGGCTGAGCTGAAATGAGGGCTCTGTCATCGAGCTGTCACTCCGCTTTAGCCCGACTACTCCCATTCAATAATAATAATAATATAAAAAAGGAGGAAGACGCGGAATAAAAAACCGAGATGCAGGAGCGAGTCCACTGGTGGCCGCCGTCCTGATCTCCTTTCATCTGTGGCGAAGACGAGATGCGACACTCAACAGCCCGCGGTAAAATTGATAGGGAGGGTGGGTGGTTTAAGAGTGGAAGAGAAAGGAGGGCACCAGCTCTGATCGATATCACTAAAAGCCGCGAGACACGCTGATGGAGTGTAATTTTTTTGTCTTTGCTGAAGTATGGGCGCAGGATGGCGGTGATTCATGATTCTCACGCTCAGCCGGTAACTGGAGGCTGACAAGACAATGAATTCTAGATGAGCAAGACTTCAACATCTCACAACCGGGAGGACATGGAGGCCAGCATACAGAGCGGGAGGCTAGCAGGGCCCCCGCTTCCCAGGTCAAGGGCCCCTCTCTCCATTCACAGTGGCGGCAGTGTTACCGGCGATAATTACAGGACTGTTCTATATAAGGGAGACATCACTTATAGTCACTGGGTCCTCCTGCAATTCCCTGCTCTGCAAAACTCCTCGATATGGGAGGGGCTTATAACTCTTCATCCTGAGCCTCCTGATGCATGAATACAGTACTAGATCAACTGGGAAATAATTGGCCAGAATGAAAGAGGACTACAAGTCAGAAATGAAGGAGGTTTTCTGGGAGTCAGACCCCCACTGGTCATCTGTCTGATGGAGCCGCGGTGCGCCATGGTATACCCAGCACTGTGTATACTACCTGTGTTTGGTGTTGCAGCTTAAAGGGGTTGTCTGAGTGTTGAATACTCGGGATAGGTCATCGGCATGAGATGGGTGGGGGTCCCGCTCCGGACACCCCCGCCGTAGAGGCTGCAGCGCTCCTGTGAGTGTGTTGCCTCCTTACAGCTTACGAAGCACAGCACCATACCCTGCATAGTGGCTGAGCTTGGTATTGCAGCTCATCCTCATTCACTTGAATGGAACTGAGCTGCGTCTAGGCCACATGATCAATGAATGTGACATCACAGGCGGCTGATCTAAACTGTGGATGTCAAGAATCTGCCCGGAGTGGCGCATTCCAGTAACTGGTGCAGCACGGGAGGCGTCCTGGAGATGGAGTTTTGAATTATGGAGGGTGTCAGTCCGGATGGGTGTAGCAGACGCTGCTCATTAATATCGTCTCCTTTACCATTATTGCGGATTCTTATTACACACAGTCTTCAGAGCATTCACTGTAATGTATACGGCCTTGCAGGAAACCTGCAGACCATTGCACCGTCATTACCAGCCTGGTGTGTTCTGCAGAATATCTCACCTCGGTGCAGGCTGTTCCTGCAGATAATGTTCGGCACCAGGTCTGGTAATGGCTGGTCTGGCCATGACATCAGCCGGATGGTGCCAGGTGTCGGCTTGCATTACGCTCTGCGCCCGTCCCGGCCCCCTCCTAGTTTTTGTTAATACACAATCACTTGTGATCCCGGAGCTTGTCCATGGCACGGCACCCAGAACGCCCAGCCATCGTCCCGGGTACAGTTTATTCTGGGGCGAGAAGCCTTGCGCACACCCCTCCTGCTATTCCTATACATAGGCAGAGCTGATGCCTGGTAATGATGGGAGTAGGACTGTACACTGATGTACGACAGATCTGTCAGAATAACCCCTAGTCCCAAAATAGCCAATAATCAGAAATCCTGAACTTTACTGATGTTCTAGATACATGTACCGAGAAGAACAAGATCCAAGCAAATCCCAGATGTGTGGCCCCTCCATCTGCCACTACTGAAAACTATAAAGACACATTAACAGGCAGCAGAGTCCCCGGGGCCCCAGGGAGCAAAAGGCTGAGGGGATCTACAAAGAGCCGAGGATCTAATGACATCTCAGTGTGAAATGAACAATGTCATTCCTCTACCTACACCGAGAGATAATTAGTGGATGATCTCAGCTGGAAATATCACCGGGATAATGGAGGACACTGATATCTCATTACACCTGAGCGGCAGAGAGAGACATGAGAGCGAGAGCCGTACAGACAGAACGTAGAGAGAGAGAGAGAGACATGAGAGCGAGAGACGTACAGACAGAACGTAGAGAGAGAGAGAGACATGAGAGCGAGAGACGTACAGACAGAACGTAGAGAGAGCGAGAGAGACATGAGAGCGAGAGACGTACAGACAGAATGTAGAGAGAGAGAGAGAGACATGAGAGCGAGAGCCGTACAGACAGAACTTAGAGAGAGAGAGACACATGAGAGCGAGAGACGTACAGACAGAATGTAGAGAGAGAGAGACATGAGAGCGAGAGACGTACAGACAGAATGTAGAGAGAGAGAGACATGAGAGCGAGAGACGTACAGACAGAATGTAGAGAGAGAGAGAGAGAGAGACACATGAGAGCGAGAGCCGTACAGACAGAACTTAGAGAGAGAGAGAGACATGAGAGCGAGAGACGTACAGACAGAATGTAGAGAGAGAGAGAGACATGAGAGCGAGAGCCGTACAGACAGAACGTAGAGAGAGAGAGAGAGACATGAGAGCGAGAGCCGTACAGACAGAACTTAGAGAGAGAGAGAGAGACATGAGAGCGAGAGACGTACAGACAGAATGTAGAGAGAGAGAGAGAGAGACATGAGAGCGAGAGACGTACAGACAGAACGTAGAGAGAGCGAGAGAGACATGAGAGCGAGAGCCGTACAGACAGAACGTAGAGAGAGAGAGACATGAGAGCGAGAGACGTACAGACAGAACGTAGAGAGAGAGAGAGAGAGACATGAGAGCGAGAGCCGTACAGACAGAACGTAGAGAGAGCGAGAGAGACATGAGAGCGAGAGACGTACAGACAGAATGTAGAGAGAGCGAGAGAGACATGAGAGCGAGAGCCGTACAGACAGAACGTAGAGAGAGAGACATGAGAGCGAGAGACGTACAGACAGAATGTAGAGAGAGAGAGACATGAGAGCGAGAGACGTACAGACAGAATGTAGAGAGAGCGAGAGAGACATGAGAGCGAGAGACGTACAGACAGAACGTAGAGATATATATATATATATATATATATAATGTAGAGAGACATGAGAGCGATACAGACAGAACGTAGAGAGAGAAATATGAGAGACATGAGAGCGAGAGAGACACGAGAGCCATACAGACAGCATGTAGAGAGAGATAGATATAACATAGAGAGCGACATAAGAGCGAAAGCCATACCGATAGAAAATAGAGAGATAATTAGATATTAAATGGATAGATAATAGGTAATAATCAGGTAGATATTGGGTGATAATCAGGTAGATATTGGGTGATAATCAGGTAGATATTGGGTGATAATCAGGTAGATATTGGGTGATAATCAGGTAGATAGTAGATATTGGGTGATAATCAGGTAGATAGTAGATGGGTGATAATCAGGTAGATAGTAGATGGGTGATAATCAGGTAGATAGTAGATGGGTGATTATCAGGTAGATAGTAGATGGGTAATAATCAGGTAGATAGTAGATGGGTGATAATCAGGTAGATATTAGATGGGTAATAATCAGGTAGATATTAGATGGGTAATAATCAGGTAGATATTAGATGGGTAATAATCAGGTAGATATTAGATGGGTAATAATCAGGTAGATATTAGATGGGTAATAATCAGGTAGATATTGGGTGATAATCAGGTAGATATTGGGTGATAATCAGGTAGATATTGGGTGATAATCAGGTAGATAGTAGATATTGGGTGATAATCAGGTAGATAGTAGATGGGTAATAATCAGGTAGATAGTAGATGGGTGATAATCAGGTAGATATTAGATGGGTAATAATCAGGTAGATATTAGAAGGGTGATAATCAGGTAGATATTAGATGGGTGATAATCAGGTAGATAGTAGATGGGTGATAATCGGGTAGATAGTAGATGGGTGATAATCGGGTAGATAGTAGATGGGTGATAATCGGGTAGATATTGGGTGATAATCAGGTAGATATTGGGTGATAATCAGGTAGATATTGGGTGATAATCAGGTAGATAGTAGATGGGGGATAATCAGGTAGATAGTAGATGGGTGATAATCAGGTAGATAGTAGATGGGGGATAATCTGGTAGATATTAGATGGGTGATAATCAGGTAGATATTAGATGGGTGATATTCAGGTAGATGGGGGATAATCAGGTAGATATTAGATGGGTGATAATCAGGTAGATATTGGTGTTTCTGGCTGTGCCCGGACAGGCGGTAATAGGCTTCCTCTTAGAGAACACTCTGTGATCTCGGGGCCGGTGTTATTGGCGCAGCACCTGCTTTCGGTGGGTCAATAAGAGCCGGCAGCCTCCTCCTCCTCCGCCGCCGGGTGCTGTCACCTCTCCCTGCTCAGTGTCCGCACATGAGGATGCATACAGAATGCCCATTGCAGCCCCTGGCACTTTCCCCTGCACCTCCGGGTGGATAAATGACTTTGAGAAATGGATAATCGATTATCATTCAGTGCGGAGCCTCCTTCCCCCGGCTGCAGTCGCTCCTCTTGTATAAGCAGCATCTCTCAGCCCAGGCCCAGGATGGATCCATCTCATTCATCAGTGCAAAATGCAGCACTTTGTAATTAAGTCTATATTACTTAATTGTGGCCATGTTGACAGAAGCCCTTTGTTTAATCAAGGGATCAGACTGGGCCTTCAAGTGGAGCCTTGGCTGCTGCTCTCATCCTCTGTGCTGCTGGGTACATTCTGTTCTTTGCATCTTGGCCTCAGGGGAGCAGTCACCAAAGGGGAGACGCCTGTCCCTTCAGATCTGTTCCAGGACATGTCATCAATAGACAGGCGGCAGAGGCCTATGGTGGCAGGAGGGCTGCAGCGACCAGGACTGTTCTGGGGCTTTCCTCTGCTTGTCAGTGTTCGTATTCACCTCCAGGAAGCACTTATAGCGACTGCAACCCAGCCCCTTGTATGTTAGCCTGGGGTGTAAGGTCAGATAATGCTGCAGTGTGGAGGGGTCCAGGGACTGATGGTGTAATATGGGGGGAACCTGGTCCGGGGACTGATGGTGTTATATGGAGGCACCCGGTCCGGGGACTGATGGTGTAATATGGGGGGAACCCGATCCGGGGACTGATGGTGTAATATGGGGGGCACCCGGTCCGTGGACTGATGGTGTAATATGGGGGGCACCCGATCCGGGGACTGATGGTGTAATATGGGAGGAACCTGGTCCGTGGACTGACGGTGTAATATGGGGGGAACCTGGTCCGTGGACTGATGGTGTAATATGGGGGGAACCCGGTCCGGGGACTGATGGTGTAATATGGGGGGAACCTGGTCCAGGGACTGATGGTGTAATATGGGGGGAACCCGATCCGGGGACTGATGGTGTAATATGGGGGGCACCCGGTCCGTGGACTGATGGTGTAATATGGGGGGCACCCGATCCGGGGACTGATGGTGTAATATGGGAGGAACCCGGTCCGTGGACTGATGGTGTAATATGGGGGGAACCTGGTCCAGGGACTGATGGTGTAATATGGGAGGCATCCGGTCCGGGGACTGATGGTGTAATATGGGGGGCACCCGATCCTGGGGACTGATGGTGTAATATGGTGGGAACCTGGTCCGGGGACTGATGGTGTAATATGGGGGGAACCTGGTCCGGGGACTGATGGTGTAATATGGGGGGAACCTGGTCCGGGGACTGATGGTGTAATATGGGGGGCATCCGGTCCTGGGGACTGATGGTGTAATATGGTGGGAACCTGGTCCGGGGACTGATGGTGTAATATGGTGGGAACCTGGTCCGGGGACTGATGGTGTAATATGGGGGGAACCTGGTCCGGGGACTGATGGTGTAATATGGGGGGCACCCGGTCCTGGGGACTGATGGTGTAATATGGGGGGAACCTGGTCCTGGGACTGATGGTGTAATATGGGGGAACCCGATCCGGGGACTGATGGTGTAATATGGGAGGAACCCGGTCCGGGGACTGATGGTGTAATATGGGGGGCACCCGATCCTGGGGACTGATGGTGTAATATGGTGGGAACCTGGTCCGGGGACTGATGGTGTAATATGGGGGGAACCTGGTCCGGGGACTGATGGTGTAATATGGGGGGCACCCGGTCCTGGGGACTGATGGTGTAATATGGGGGGCACCCGGTCCTGGGGACTGATGGTGTAATATGGGGGGGAACCTGGTCCTGGGACTGATGGTGTAATATGGGGGAACCCGATCCGGGGACTGATGGTGTAATATGGGAGGAACCCGGTCCGTGGACTGATGGTGTAATATGGGAGGCATCCGGTCCGGGGACTGATGGTGTAATATGGGGGGCACCCGATCCTGGGGACTGATGGTGTAATATGGTGGGAACCTGGTCCGGGGACTGATGGTGTAATATGGGGGGAACCTGGTCCAGGGACTGATGGTGTAATATGGGAGGCATCCGGTCCGGGGACTGATGGTGTAATATGGGGGGCACCCGATCCTGGGGACTGATGGTGTAATATGGTGGGAACCTGGTCCGGGGACTGATGGTGTAATATGGTGGGAACCTGGTCCGGGGACTGATGGTGTAATATGGGGGGAACCTGGTCCGGGGACTGATGGTGTAATATGGGGGGCACCCGGTCCTGGGGACTGATGGTGTAATATGGGGGGAACCTGGTCCTGGGACTGATGGTGTAATATGGGGGAACCCGATCCGGGGACTGATGGTGTAATATGGGAGGAACCCGGTCCGTGGACTGATGGTGTAATATGGGAGGCATCCGGTCCGGGGACTGATGGTGTAATATGGGGGGAACCTGGTCCGGGGACTGATGGTGTAATATGGGGGGCACCTGGTCCTGGGGACTGATGGTGTAATATAGGGGGTATCCGGTCCGGGGACTGATGGTGTAATATGGGGGGAACCTGGTCCTGGGGACTGATGGTGTAATATAGGGGGTATCCGGTCCGGGGACTGATGGTGTAATATGGGGGGAACCTGGTCCTGGGGACTGATGGTGTAATATAGGGGGTATCCGGTCCGGGGTCTGATGGTGTTATATGGGGGGCACCCATCCTGGGACTGATGGTGTAATATGGGGGGAACCCGGTCCAGGGGACTGATGGTGTAATATGGGGGAAACCTGGTCCGTGGACTGATGGTGTAATATGGGGGAAACCCGGTCCGTGGACTGATGGTGTAATATGGGGGGCACCCATCCTGGGGACTGATGGTGTAATATGGAGGGCCCCCGGTCCTGGGACTGATGGGGTAATATGGGGGGAACCCGGTCCGTGGACTGATGGTGTAATATGGGGGGCACCCATCCTGGGACTGATGGTGTAATATGGGGGGCCCCCGGTCCGTGGACTGATGGGGTAATATGGGGGGAACCCGGTCCGTGGACTGATGGTGTAATATGGGGGCACCCGGTCCTGAGACTGATGGTGTAATATGGGGGGCACCCGGTCCTGAGACTGATGGTGTAATATGGAGGGCCCCCAGTCCTGGGACTGATGGTGTAATATAGGGGGCACCCGATCCGGGGACTGATGGTGTAATATGGAGGGCCCCCAGTCCTGGGACTGATGGTGTAATATAGGGGGTATCCGGTCCGGGGACTGATGGTGTAATATGGGGGGCACCCGGTCCTGAGACTGATGGTGTAATATGGGGGGCACCCGGTCCTGAGACTGATGGTGTAATATGGGGGGCACCCGGTCCTGAGACTGATGGTGTGATATGGAGGGCCCCCAGTCCTGGGACTGATGGTGTGATATGGAGGGCCCCCAGTCCAGGGGTGAGGTGCCCTCTTGTGGCCCTTTGGTACCAGTCTTGGCTGCAGTGTGTCCCGCTGCTGGACGTGCGGATCTCTATCTATAGCAGATACATTGATATTCAGCAGACGACAAATCGCAGCTCGCAGTCTGCAGCCCAATAAAATATCCCAATTACCGTAAGCAAATAAAATCCAGCCAGGCCTCGAACTTCTGCAAGAACTTAACTCCTCGCTGCCCGGTTGCCCCTGCACACGTGCCAGGCTGCAATGTATCTGACATATCCGGACACGTATTCTTCTTAGAAGCAGAACTTTTATGATATACGGCTCTGTCTGTGCTGCAGGATGGGATTTGTGGCTCGCTCCAGAACATTAAGACGTATGGCGACACAGGGCAGGCGGAGCGGCCAAGAAGCTGCTACTTTTCAGGTAAAGCCGTACTTTTTCCGCTCTTCCTGGCTCATCTCCTGGAACGTCCGCTGTCCCTGAACACTGACTGCCTCTAAGGCCGACCATAGATGTACGTGGTCCAATGAGCGATGTACGTGGTGTCCGGGCACAGAAATCTCCCTCGTGATTCTTCCATGGTCAGTGGACGTCTTATATCCGTGTGTGGGACGCATGGTAACTACACGTAAGCGGGCGCGATCTGTGTGCATGTACAATACTAAGCACTCGTGGATGATGGGAGTGTGAGTGGACGTTCACCGGTGCAACCTCCCCATACAAGGCTGTGGCCCGTCTGTATCCGGCTGCCATGATGTTGTAAATCTCGGCTCCTTTTCAGGGATTTGCTTTAGATTTTCATGTTTTTTCCCCCTAATAAACTTCACTATTATATATGTGTTTTTTGTTTTTTTTTAGGAGCGCCCCCCACATGAATACGACCTGAAGCAGAGCCATTGCCACAAGCCTAATATTGTAATAGCGTGGTCGGTAACATACGAGGCTCTGAGACACGTGATTAGTATAATGACCCATAGATTATCACTGACCATCGTTATGGTCTTAATTATCTAACCCCAGCCAAATGTAAAGATATTTGTTGGGGGGGTATTCTGGCGGGTAGGACGGCTTCAGATTCCCTTCATCTCGGCAGGTGAAGCTTCTTGCTGCCAATCATCTCACTCGCCAATCAGTCTGCGCCGGGCGAGCGGATGTCAGATAAGACGCTAATGTTTTTCTTATAGAGACGTTTTGAGCCCTGGTTGTGTTTGCACCCGGGGAGTAAATCAAGAGATGCCTGCAAGACGGATTGCCCAATTTCTCCAGCCTGATGGGTGGGGAGTGAAGACCACCTTAACTCCAGCTGACACCCCCCATCCTCCCTATGGAATATACATTCCAGATAGCACCCCCATCATCTCCTGCCGCCACCTCCCCTCTCCTTCACTTCCCACTCCTGTCTCCCCATCTCATCTGCTTTTGACGGATAGTCCCCCCGCTATGGGCGCAACGAGATAAATCTGAAGGCCCCCGGCGTGCATCTGTCAAGAGTTAAAGATGATAAATGGAGGAGGTGAGGAGGGACAGGCCTGCGGCATCTCTGGTAATGGATAAGGTTTATCGTGGACGGATACACGGCGTTATGATCCTGCGTTAATCTCAGCGCGGAGAAGGTGGAGAAGGTGGGAGGGCGAGACGAGCCAGACTGATAAAAAGGAAATGGGGTGACAACATTTTTTAGCTAACAGATTCTTCACAAAAATGCCAGGCGGCTTCTGCCGGTGACAAGTGCTTGATTAAATAGGGAGGTAGTGAAAAGGGTAGAGGTATTAGGGGGAGGGCGCCAGAGATGGATCATTTCATTTCTAAGTATCTATTAGCATGTTCAGTCACAAGAGGGGGGGTCCCTCCTGCCTCCCCCCCCCCACTAAACAAGACAGGAGCTTCTGCCCAGATAATGGGAAACACTCACAGGCTATTTATCAAGGCGGAAAATAGGCCCCGGCAGCAGAAGTATGGAGAGAGGCTTAAAATACGGCCTGTGTTTGTCAGGCGTAATCTGCTAATGGCGTGCCAGTCATTTCTGTGCCGTAATTGTCTCAGCTAAGTGTCAGCGCGCCGTAATTACAATACAAGAACAGTAAATAAAGTGGACTTTAATGACCCACTAAAGATGGCCGACCAGAATTATTATTTTTTTTTTGTGAGCAGGATCCAGTACTTATCAAACCATCGCCAGCTAAATGCATTGCCAGCGTGGCATCCCCGTGCTACAAGCTCGCCATTAAAGCGAGGATTAGGTGACGGATATTCTACTCGTGACTTTAGGAATTTCGTTCAGCGAGATGCAGAACGTGACGGCGAGAATTGGTCTTTTCTGCTCTGAGGAGTCCAAATAGTCCCAGGAAGTATAAATCCATCAGACCTCTGCTCGGAGGAATATCCGTAATATTGGTTTCTGCCCCTACGCCACGGTACAAGGTTATCACACAGCTTTCCCAGGCGGCTGAATGGCACTAGTTATGTAGATGGTGGTGGGGAGCTGCCGACTTGGAAGCAGAGGGTTAATAGGAGCTCTGACTGCCTCCTGTCGTGCAGCTGCCATGGATCTTGACCAAGATTTGGTGGCGGCCATATGTGGCATGTGGGACAGCTGTGCCTTCCAGCGGTGCAGGTGTAAGCGCCCAAATTGCTCCAACCAAACTACAAGCAGGTGACACAATTAGGCCGGAGCCCCCAGTCTACATCAAAAGCACTTCCCTTTATTACAGGTGGCGCATTCCGGAAACCACGACGGGGGCACTAACTGGGGATGGGGGGCTCTGCTACTAAGACGCCTTTTTTTTCTGTGTGCACTTCTTAATACTGGATTAATAGAAGGAAAAAAATCTGCTGCTTTAAAGACATTTGTGAGGAGCAGCAGATTTGACTCCAGGAGGATAATTACCAATAAATAGAAGGGACAATAACTATTAATATTTTATGACTGAGCTTAATGAGCTGCAGAGAACAGTCCTCGCCCGCGCCCCTCCTTCCCTCTCCCAAGAATTCAGTGTTTGTCTAACATTCAGAGCGGGTCTCCTCCGCACCCCGCCCCCCGCGTGCCCCTCTCCGTCACCCACATGTCAATAAATATTATGTGAGCAGAACGTATGTGCCAGTAATGAATGAAGAAACCACAAGGAGAACCACCAAATGGGGCCCAGCGGACGCTACCAGGAGAGGTGGACGCCCCAACCTATAGCAACCGGTCACCCCAATAATCAGTGTAGGAAACTCCACCAAACGGATGCTACTGGTGCAAAACTACAGCCGCACACTGCGCCAAACCGGCCCAGGTGGGCGCCACCTCATAGCATGTGTCCGGCAGCCATGTGCACTATCCACCATCTAGCACAACTGTCGTGAGTTGTTTGGTCATGGGGCTCATTTATCAAGTCCATTTTTATTTTTACCGCTGTGCGACACTTTTTAGTCACATGGGTTGTTTTATGCCGTGTTCCACACTTGGGCGGAGCGGGAGCGTGTTGGGGGCAGATTTACTAACATTTACGTCTGGAAAGTGGTGTAAATATTGGCAAAAAACTCCTTCCGTCAAGGACTAGAGTAGATTTACGGCAGGCGCAGCAAAATTTATGCCGGAGCACGCGCTTACAGCAGCGTAGGGAAGAATCCAAGACCGGTGTAAAAAGTCGATCTTAAGGCTCATACACACAAACATATTTTTGGTCCGCATCTGATCTGCATTTTTTGTGGGTCTGATACGGACCCATTCACTTGACATCCCTATGTCCGTTCTGCGGCCCCGCAAAAAAATAGAACATGTCCTAATCTTGTCTGTTTTATGGGCAAGAATAGGACCGTTCTACAGAACGCACACAGCCGGTATCTGTGTTTTGCAGATCCACAATTTACGGACCACAAAAATGGCAATGGCCGTGTGCATGAGCCCTTAGTTAATGGCCCCCACAGTTTTTTGCAAAACCAAATATCAAGACATGGGGAGGAAAAGCAAACGCTGGCTGCAGGTATTGAGCAGGCTGCATTAATGTCTTCTAGTAATCTGGGGGCCCCTGTGCACAGGTCTCCACCGTTCTGGAGCTGACAGTCTAACCTCAGATCTCTCTTCTCTAGATTTAATATTTCTCATTTGACAAATGATTCCATTTTCTAAATAACAGAAAATAAAATTGAAGGCGTCACCTCCTTTAAGTGGGACTATTAATCTGTCTTAACTTGTGAACGTGGAATCGATGGTATTTTCCCCACAGTGCATTAATAATTGTGCACGACGCGGCCAATCACAGATCATCTTCCATCTCGCCTTTAGCAGGACGGCAGCCGGATTCTCATGGAATAAAGCTGGAATGTGGAGGCACCGCAGACCTCGCGCCCCACGCAGAGCTGCAGGGTGATAACGAGAGGTGAGAGCGAGCACCCGGAGCAGACGCTGCTGCCTTAATACTCACGTCTGGACAAATTGGCCTCTTGACCAGGGCCCCCTAAGTGCTGACAGACGGGTTTATTGTCTATCAGTCAGAGGGATAAGAAAAGGCTGTGAACATTATTGGAAACTTCTGGATCTCATCAATATGTAATCTGTCATCGTTTATCGGCATTTCCCATCGCCCAGGACGGAGCAGCGCGGCAGCTTTTATTAATACGTCAAACACATCATCCGGGTGATATACTTCAGGCCTCCTTCTGTCCCCAGCCGCCATCACTGCTCATACACACACGTGACATCATGTGTCAGCATCAATAGTAGAGAAGGGATATTTCACAGGAACATTCTGTCCATGAACCAGGAAGATCAGGATGAAATGCAATGCTGCATATGTAGCTGCCATCTTTGTGGCCTCCTGCCAGAGATCCTCAATTCTCTTGCATTGGCCTCCATAAGTGTCTGACCAATCAGAGGCTATGTCTTATTTTTTCCAGTACACACCGAGGCGGGAGGCACAGGTTGCCTCACTAGTCCGGATTCATATTAGGAGCACAGTCCTATTCCTGCCAAGGTTAAGTATATAACCGAGAAACTGCATTCGGGGCCCTGAACACCAGCGTCGCCATCTAAGGCTTCCAAAACTGACCGTGGCCAACTGGCCCAAGATTAAAGAAAAGCCCCATTTATTAAGAAGAGAGGGTGTAGGGCCCCCTCCCCAAAATGCAGCCGGCACACCAGGCCTTGCTTGTATCCGGTGTAAGTGCTAACACTGTAATATCTTAAGTAGAGTAAATCTGAGTCCTCGGGGCCCCCCGCCGAGCTTTATACTGCGCTTATAAAAATTAAGTGGTCAGAGGCACAGCTGCGGCAATAAATCCACGGACGCTGGTTCTGCACAGTCGGAAATTTCATCTCTACGTGAAGCTGCAGGGACAGGTAAAGGGGGCACCTGAGGGCAGGGGCCGGAAAAGGCACCTGCGCTTCAGACTCCACCACATAGTGAGTTCATTAACTAATTGGCTGGGGGGGGGGATTGATGATGTCACCCCCGAACACGCAGCCCAACATTGGTTCTGGTTATTCGTCTCTCTTCACCTGGACAGATCTGCTGTAATATCGGTCATGTCCGCCCTGCAGGCTCCTTGTGTCTAGGTTATCTGGATGACCGGTTCGAAACTGCACCAGAACATGAGCCGCTGCGCCATTCACGCCCCTACAAAATCTAACGTGTTTCAGTTCATTTTAATGAAACGATGGATCAGAAGCTGTAAGTGTCGGTCCAAATACACGACTCGCCAGTGATCTGTGTAGTGCGATCACACCCGCGTTACTCAGCTCTGCTACATCTAATAGCACCAGATCGCTCTGTGCTGTAAATCTACACTAATTAATCAGTGACCTCATTTTCTCAAAACCTTCCTGCAGCAAAATGTCCAATTATCCCACACCTGGGGTACGTCGCACGGTTACTGTCATAAAACTCTACGTAAGGCCCTGAACATGTGCTGAACACATTCACCAGCGTCTGGCTGGAAGGACTAAATCCGACTGATCACTAGAATCTGTCGCTAAATCCACCACCCTAATCACCAGTAAAATCCGAAAAACAGTGTACCCCAGACGTGTCCTGATGGCAGCAAACTGCGACTGTGGCACAAGGACAACCTAAATCTGCTGGAGCCGCCGCCATGAGGGGCTATTCACGTCGTGCAGCACAAAAACTGCAGCAAAACCTTGAGATTTGACTGCATCATGTGAATACAGCCTAACCTCCTCCAGATGTGGTCCTTGGAAGGCTTTCATTAATGCGAAACGGTAACACGGCGGGATGGGAACAGTCACTGGGCGGCCATTCATTTACTGGGATTTTCAGTGGATTACTATTACTGCGCTCGTGTCTGAAAAACTTTACACGGTAAGAAGATCTTTCGGGTGCTGGATTATCAAATATTCTGAATTACTGGGTGATCAGAAATGAATTTATTGGTAGGTTAAAAGGGAAAAGGCTAGAATACATAATACCGCCGCCATCTCCTTCAGGGTCCGTTAGAAACGCGCTGGGCGCAGACTCCAACTGATCCGCATGCAAGTAACTTGCAAAATAGTAATGGAAGCCGCTTTGGCCTCTATGTAGAGGTAAATTCTCCCAGTACATCTACACGGGACATGTTTTGCCACACAAAATCCATAGGGATGTACCTGTAATGAAAAGACTCCTAATGGCTTCCCTCTGCTCAGTCTTGTGAAGCCGAAGATGACCAAGAGATGGTGCGACAAGTCCCAGATTACGAGACTCTGCCAGATTAAAGGAATCGGTCAGACCTTAGTGACCGGTGAATTTGCTTCCTCTCGCTGTTTCGCCACCTTGGTGCTAAGAAAACATTAAAGCGACAGATTGCTGAATCCTTGGCACGGAGGCGGACGCTCATTACAGGATCCGAGCGGAAGTCTGCCAGTAAAAAGACAATTATGTAGGGCAGGAGAGAGGAGCGAGGGGATAAAAACCTGACTTAAAGCTTTTATTGTGTTTTTTTGAGGAACCAAAGGGTAGTGTCTGAAGTTCTCGAGAGAGCCCTCTCATCTCAAGATCAATTAGCATCAATTACTGACTTCATTTAATTGTCGTAGAAGATGAATTTGTCATTTTTAGTCTTGAATTAATGGCAGACCTTCAACTTTCCTTTGGCAGAACCATCCGGACCTCATGCGCAAAAGCCGGGGAGGGAGTGACGAGTTTCCAGAGAGAGGAGAGCGGCGTGACGGATAAGAGGGGAAAATACAGTGAACTTCCTCTAATCCACTGAATTATCAGATGGGCATTTAAAAAGTATCTGAATGGTGTTTGTCGAGGAGCTTCAGGTGGAACAGAA